>NC_092875.1:307307305-307600647 GCF_028372415.1 Notamacropus eugenii | reverse complement strand
AACCCTAACCCTCACCCTAACGCTAACACTAAAACTGTGCTTGATTCTAACCCTAACCCTCACCCTCAGCCTAACCCTAAGCCTAACCCTCGATTCTACGAAAGCTAACCCTAAACTTAACTCTAACCCCTAGCACTATCCTTAAATGCTCTCGATTCTAAACCCCGACCCTAAACCTAACCCCAACCCTAACCCTAACCCTAACCCTAAATGCACTGAATTCTAATCATAACTCTATCCCTAAATGTGCTTGATTCTAACGCTAAAACTAAAGCATCAATTTCAACACTAACCCTAAGCCTAAATGCTCTGAATTATGACCCAAAATGCTCTCCTGACCCTAAGCCTCACCCAAAACCTCGATTCTACAAACACAAACCCTAACCATAATCCTAATCCTACCGCTACCCCTACCTCTAAATGCACTCTAACCCTAACACTAACCCTAACCCTAACACTAAAAAGGCGCGTGATTCTAACCCCTACCCTAGCCCTAACCCTAACCCTAACCCTAGCGAATTCTAACCATAACTCTAACCCTAATTGTGCTCGATTCTAACCCTAACACTAAATCGTCAATCTCATCACTAACTCTAACCCGGAATGCACTCGATTCTAACCCAAAAGGCAATCCTGACCCTAAGCCCAACCCGAAACCTCGATTCTACCACCACAAACTGTAACCCTAATCCTAACCCTACTCCTACCCCTACCCCTAAATGCACTCTAATCGTCACCCTACCCCAACCCTAATACTACAAATGCGCTTGATTCTAAACCGAACCAGAACCCTAACACTAATCCTAACCCTCGATTCTATGAAACCTAACCCTAAACCTAACTCTAACACTAACACGATTCCTTAAATACTCTCGATTGAAACCATGACCCTAATAACCCTTACCCTACCCCTAACCCTAATCCCTAACCCTAAACGCACTGAATTCTAACCATAACTCTATCCCAAAATGTGCTTGATTCGAACGCCTAAAACTAAATCGTCAATTTCAACACTAACCCTAAGGCTAAATGCTCCTGAATTACGACCCAAAATGCTCTCCTGACCCTAAGCCTAACCCAAAACCTCGATATCTACCAACACAAACCCTAACCCTAATCCTAACCCAACTCCTCCCCTACCCCTAAATGCACTCAGACCCTAACCCTAACCCCAACCCTAACACTAAAAATGCGCTTGATTCTAACCCTAATCCTAACCCTAACCCCTAACCCTAACACTAACCCTTGATTCTACGAAGGCTAACCCTAAACCTAACTCTAACCCTAACACTATCCTTAAATGTACTCGATTCTAACCCTCACCCTAAACATAACCCTAACCCTAACCCTAATCCTAACCCTAAATGCACTGGATTCTAACCATAACCCTAATCCTAATGTGTTTTGATTCTAACACTAATTCTATATCGTCAATCTCAACATTAACCCTCACCCTAAATGCACTCGATTCTAGCCCAAAAAGGCAATCCAGACCCTAACACTAACCATAACCCTGAATTCTACGAAACCTAACCCTATACCTAACTCTAACCCTAACGCTATCCTTAAATGCTCTCGATTCTAATCCTGACCCTAATAAAACTAACCCTAACCCTAAGCCTAAATGCAGTGGATTCTAACCATAACTCTAACCGTAATATGCTCGAATCTAAGCCTAACACTAAATCGTCAATCGCCACACTAACCCTAACCCTAAATGCACTCGATTCTAACCCAAAAGGCAATCCTGACCCTAAGAATAACCCTAAACTTCGATTCTACCAACACAAACCCTAACCCTAATCCTAATTCTACCCCTACCCCTACCCCTCAATGGACTCTAATCCTACCCCTACCCCTAACACTAACTCTAACCCTAACGAATTCGAACCAAAACTCTAAACCTAAATGTGCTCAATTCTAACCCTAACACTTAATCGTCAATTTCAACACTATCCCTAAACCTAAATGCACTGGATTCTAACCCAAAAGACATCCTGACCCTAAGCCCAACCCTAAACCTCGATTCTACCAACACAAACCTTAACTCTCATCCTAACTCTACTCATACCCCTACCACTAAATACACTCTAAGCCATACCCTGACGAAAACCACAACACTAAAAATGCGCCTGATTCTAACCCTAACCCTAACCCTAAGCCTTACCTGAAGCCTAAACCTCAATTCTACGAAAGCGAACGCTAAACCTAACTCTAACCCCAGCACTATCCTTAAATGCTCTTGATTTAAACTCTGACGCTAACGCTAACCCTAACCCTAACCCTAAATGCACTGAATTCTAACCAGAACTCTAACCCTAAATGTGCTCCGTTCAAACCCTAACACTAAATCGTCAATTTGAACACTAAGCCAAAGCCTAAATACACTCGATTCTGATCCAAAATGCAATTCTGACCCTAAGCTTAAACCTAAACCTCGATTCTACCCACACAAACCTTAACCCTAATCCTAACCCTACTCCTATTCCTACCTCTATATGCACTCTAACCGTAACTTTAACCCAACCCCTAACAGTAAAAATGCGCTTGATTCTAACCCTAACCCAAACCCTAACCCTCAATTCTACGAAACCTAACCCTAAACCTAACTCTAACCCTAACACTATCCTTAAATGCTCTCGATTCTAATCTTGACCCTAATAACCCTAACCCAAACCTAAGACTAAATGCAGTGGATTCTAACCATAACTTTAACCCTAATATGCTCGATTCTAAGCCTAACACTAAATCGTCAATCTCAACATTAACCCTAACCCTAAATCCACTGGATTCTAACCCAAAAGGCAATCCTGACCCTAAGCCTAACCCTAAACTTCGATTCTACCAACACAAACCCTAACCCTAATCTTAACCCTACCCCTACCCCTACCCCTCAATGCACTCTAACCCTACCCCTACCCCTAACACTAAGCCTAACCCTAACGAATTCTAACCAGAACTCTAACCCTAAATGTGCTCGATTCAAACCCCAACACTAAATCGTCAATGTGAACAATAACACAAGGCCTCAATACACTCGATTCTAATCCAAAATGCAATCCTGACCCTAAGCCTAAACCTAAACCTCGAATCTAGCAACACAAACCTTAACCCTAATCCTAACCCTAACCCTACCACTAGCCCTAAAAGCACTTTAACCCTAACCCTCACCCTAACGCTAACACTAAAACTGTGCTTGAACCCTAACCCTCACCCTAAGCCTAACCCTAAGCCTAACCCTCGATTCTACGAAAGCTAACCCTAAACTTAACTCTAACCCTAGCACTATCCTTAAATGCTCTCGATTCTAACCCCGACCCTAAACCTAACCCCAACCCTAACCCTAACCCTAACCCTAAATGCACTGAATTCTAATCATAACTCTATCCCTAAATGTGCTTGATTCTAACGCTAAAACTAAAGCATCAATTTCAACACTAACCCTAAGCCTAAATGCTCTGAATTATGACCCAAAATGCTCTCCTGACCCTAAGCCTCACCCAAAACCTCGATTCTACAAACACAAACCCTAACCATAATCCTAATCCTACCGCTACCCCTACCTCTAAATGCACTCTAACCCTAACACTAACCCTAACCCTAACACTAAAAAGGCGCGTGATTCTAACCCCTACCCTAGCTATAACCCTAACCCTAACCCTAGCGAATTCTAACCATAACTCTAACCCTAAATGTGCTCGATTCTAACCCTAACACTAAATCGTCAATCTCATCACTAACTCTAACCCGGAATGCACTCGATTCTAACCCAAAAGGCAATCCTGACCCTAAGCCCAACCCGAAACCTCGATTCTACCACCACAAACTGTAACCCTAATCCTAACCCTACTCCTACCCCTACCCCTAAATGCACTCTAATCGTCACCCCACCCCAACCCTAATACTACAAATGCGCTTGATTCTAAACCGAACCAGAACCCTAACACTAATCCTAACCCTCGATTCTACAAAACCTAACCCTAAACCTAACTCTAACACTAACACCATCCTTAAATACTCTCGATTGAAACCCTGACCCTAATAACCCTTACCCTACCCCCTAACCCTAACCCTAACCCTAAACGCACTGAATTCTAACCATAACTCTATCCCAAAATGTGCTTGATTTGAACGCTAAAACTAAATCGTCAATTTCAACCCTAACCCTAAGGCTAAATGCTCTGAATTACGACCCAAAATGCTCTCCTGACCCTAAGCCTAACCCAAAACCTTGATTCTACCAACACAAACCCTAACCCTAATCCTAACCCAACTCCTCACCTACCCCTAAATGCACTCAGACCCTAACCCTAACCCCAACCCTAACACTAAAAATGCGCTTGATTCTAACCCTAATCCTAACCCTAACCCTAACCCTAACACTAACCCTTGATTCTACGAAGGCTAACCCTAAACCTAACTCTAACCCTAACACTATCCTTAAATGCACTCGATTCTAACCCTCACCCTAAACATAACCCTAACCCTAACCCTAATCCTAACCCTAAATGCACTGGATTCTAACCATAACTCTAATCCTAATGTGCTTGATTCTAACACTAATTCTAAATCGTCAATCTCAACATTAACCCTAACCCTAAATGCACTCGATTCTAACCCAAAAGGCAATCCTGACCCTAACGCTAACCCTAACCCTCAATTCTACGAAACCTAACCCTATACCTAACTCTAACCCTAACACTATCCTTAAATGCTCTCGATTCTAATCCTGACCCTAATAAAACTAACCCTAACCCTAAGCCTAAATGCAGTGGATTCTAACGATAACTCTAACCGTAATATGCTCGATTCTAAGCCTAACACTAAATCGTCAATCGCCACACTAACCCTAACCCTAAATGCACTCGATTCTAACCCAAAAGGCAATCCTGACCCTAAGAATAACCCTAAACTTCGATTCTACCAACACAAACCCTAACCCTAATCCTAATTCTACCCCTACCCCTACCCCTCAATGGACTCTAATCCTACCCCTACCCCTAACACTAACTCTAACCCTAACGAATTCGAACCAAAACTCTAAACCTAAATGTGCTCAATTCTAACCCTAACACTAAATCGTCAATTTCAACACTATCCCTAAACCTAAATGCACTGGATTCTAACCCAAAAGACATTCCTGACCCTAAGCCCAACCCTAAACCTCGATTCTACCAACACAAACCTTAACTCTCATCCTAACTCTACTCATACCCCTACCACTAAATACACTCTAAGCCATACCCTGACGAAAACCACAACACTAAAAATGCGCCTGATTCTAACCCTAACCCTAACCCTAAGCCTTACCTGAAGCCTAAACCTCGATTCTACGAAAGCGAACGCTAAACCTAACTCTAACCCAAGCACTATCCTTAAATGCTCTTCATTTTAACCCTGACGCTAACGCTAACCCTAACCCTAACCCTAACCCTAACCCTAAATGCACTGAATTCTAAACAGAACTCTAACCCTAAATGTGCTCCATTCAAACCCTAACACTAAATCGTCAATTTGAACACTAAGCCAAAGCTTAAATACACTCGATTCTGATCCAAAATGCAATTCTGACCCTAAGCTTAAACCTAAACCTCGATTCTACCCACACAAACCTTAACCCTAATCCTAACCCTACTCCTATTCCTACCTCTATATGCACTCTAACCCTAACTTTAACCCAACCCCTAACAGTAAAAATGCGCTTGATTCTAACCCTAACCCAAACCCTAACCCTCAATTCTACGAAACCTAACCCTAAACCTAACTCTAACCCTAACACTATCCTTAAATGCTCTCGATTCTAATCTTGACCCTAATAACCTTAACCCAAACCTAAGACTAAATGCAGTGGATTCTAACCATAACTTTAACCCTAATATGCTCGATTCTAAGCCTAACACTAAATCGTCAATCTCAACACTAACCCTAACCCTAAATGCACTCGATTCTAACCCAAAAGGCAATCCTGACCCTAAGCCCAACCCGAAACCTCGATTCTACCACCACAAACTGTAACCCTAATCCTAACCCTACTCCTACCCCTACCCCTAAATGCACTCTAATCGTCACCCTACCCCAACCCTAATACTACAAATGCGCTTGATTCTAAACCGAACCAGAACCCTAACGCTAATCCTAACCCTCGATTCTATGAAACCTAACCCTAAACCTAACTCTAACACTAACACGATCCTTAAATACTCTCGATTGAAACCATGACCCTAATAACCCTTACCCTACCCCTAACCCTAACCCTAACCCTAAACGCACTGAATTCTAACCATAACTCTATCCCAAAATGTGCTTGATTCGAACGCTAAAACTAAATCGTCAATTTCAACACTAACCCTAAGGCTAAATGCTCTGAATTACGACCCAAAATGCTCTCCTGACCCTAAGCCTAACCCAAAACCTCGATTCTACCAACACAAACCCTAACCCTAATCCTAACCCAACTCCTCCCCTACCCCTAAATGCACTCAGACCCTAACCCTAACCCCAACCCTAACACTAAAAATGCGCTTGATTCTAACCCTAATCCTAACCCTAACCCTAACCCTAACACTAACCCTTGATTCTACGAAGGCTAACCCTAAACCTAACTCTAACCCTAACACTATCCTTAAATGTACTCGATTCTAACCCTCACCCTAAACATAACCCTAACCCTAACCCTAATCCTAACCCTAAATGCACTGGATTCTAACCATAACCCTAATCCTAATGTGTTTGATTCTAACACTAATTCTATATCGTCAATCTCAACATTAACCCTCACCCTAAATGCACTCGATTCTAGCCCAAAAGGCAATCCAGACCCTAACACTAACCCTAACCCTGAATTCTACGAAACCTAACCCTATACCTAACTCTAACCCTAACGCTATCCTTAAATGCTCTCGATTCTAATCCTGACCCTAATAAAACTAACCCTAACCCTAAGCCTAAATGCAGTGGATTCTAACCATAACTCTAACCGTAATATGCTCGATTCTAAGCCTAACACTAAATCGTCAATCGCCACACTAACCCTAACCCTAAATGCACTCGATTCTAACCCAAAAGGCAATCCTGACCCTAAGAATAACCCTAAACTTCGATTCTACCAACACAAACCCTAACCCTAATCCTAATTCTACCCCTACCCCTACCCCTCAATGGACTCTAATCCTACCCCTACCCCTAACACTAACTCTAACCCTAACGAATTCGAACCAAAACTCTAAACCTAAATGTGCTCAATTCTAACCCTAACACTAAATCGTCAATTTCAACACTATCCCTAAACCTAAATGCACTGGATTCTAACCCAAAAGACATTCCTGACCCTAAGCCCAACCCTAAACCTCGATTCTACCAACACAAACCTTAACTCTCATCCTAACTCTACTCATACCCCTACCACTAAATACACTCTAAGCCATACCCTGACGAAAACCACAACACTAAAAATGCGCCTGATTCTAACCCTAACCCTAACCCTAAGCCTTACCTGAAGCCTAAACCTCGATTCTACGAAAGCGAACGCTAAACCTAACTCTAACCCAAGCACTATCCTTAAATGCTCTTGATTTTAACCCTGACGCTAACGCTAACCCTAACCCTAACCCTAACCCTAAATGCACTGAATTCTAACCAGAACTCTACCCTAAATGTGCTCCATTCAAACCCTAACACTAAATCGTCAATTTGAACACTAAGCCAAAGCCTAAATACACTCGATTCTGATCCAAAATGCAATTCTGACCCTAAGCTTAAACCTAAACCTCGATTCTACCCACACAAACCTTAACCCTAATCCTAACCCTACTCCTATTCCTACCTCTATATGCACTCTAACCCTAACTTTAACCCAACCCCTAACAGTAAAAATGCGCTTGATTCTAACCCTAACCCAAACCCTAACCCTCAATTCTACGAAACCTAACCCTAAACCTAACTCTAACCCTAACACTATCCTTAAATGCTCTCGATTCTAATCTTGACCCTAATAACCCTAACCCAAACCTAAGACTAAATGCAGTGGATTCTAACCATAACTTTAACCCTAATATGCTCGATTCTAAGCCTAACACTAAATCGTCAATCTCAACACTAACCCTAACCCTAAAAGCACTCGATTCTAACCCAAAAGGCAATCCTGACCCTAAGCCTAACCCTAAACTTCGATTCTACCAACACAAACCCTAACCCTAATCTTAACCCTACCCCTACCCCTACCCCTCAATGCACTCTAACCCTACCCCTACCCCTAACACTAAGCCTAACCCTAACGAATTCTAACCAGAACTCTAACCCTAAATGTGCTCGATTCAAACCCCAACACTAAATCGTCAAAGTGAACAATAACACAAGGCCTCAATACACTCGATTCTAATCCAAAATGCAATCCTGACCCTAAGCCTAAACCTAAACCTCGAATCTAGCAACACAAACCTTAACCCTAATCCTAACCCTAACCCTACCACTAGCCCTAAAAGCACTTTAACCCTAACCCTCACCCTAACGCTAACACTAAAACTGTGCTTGATTCTAACCCTAACCCTCACCCTCAGCCTAACCCTAAGCCTAACCCTCGATTCTACGAAAGCTAACCCTAAACTTAACTCTAACCCTAGCACTATCCTTAAATGCTCTCGATTCTAACCCCGACCCTAAACCTAACCCCAACCCTAACCCTAACCCTAACCCTAAATGCACTGAATTCTAATCATAACTCTATCCCTAAATGTGCTTGATTCTAACGCTAAAACTAAAGCATCAATTTCAACACTAACCCTAAGCCTAAATGCTCTGAATTATGACCCAAAATGCTCTCCTGACCCTAAGCCTCACCCAAAACCTCGATTCTACAAACACAAACCCTAACCATAATCCTAATCCTACCGCTACCCCTACCTCTAAATGCACTCTAACCCTAACACTAACCCTAACCCTAACACTAAAAAGGCGCGTGATTCTAACCCCTACCCTAGCCCTAACCCTAACCCTAACCCTAGCGAATTCTAACCATAACTCTAACCCTAAATGTGCTCGATTCTAACCCTAACACTAAATCGTCAATCTCATCACTAACTCTAACCCGGAATGCACTCGATTCTAACCCAAAAGGCAATCCTGACCCTAAGCCCAACCCGAAACCTCGATTCTACCACCACAAACTGTAACCCTAATCCTAACCCTACTCCTACCCCTACCCCTAAATGCACTCTAATCGTCACCCTACCCCAACCCTAATACTACAAATGCGCTTGATTCTAAACCGAACCAGAACCCTAACACTAATCCTAACCCTCGATTCTATGAAACCTAACCCTAAACCTAACTCTAACACTAACACGATCCTTAAATACTCTCGATTGAAACCATGACCCTAATAACCCTTACCCTACCCCTAACCCTAACCCTAACCCTAAACGCACTGAATTCTAACCATAACTCTATCCCAAAATGTGCTTGATTCGAACGCTAAAACTAAATCGTCAATTTCAACACTAACCCTAAGGCTAAATGCTCTGAATTACGACCCAAAATGCTCTCCTGACCCTAAGCCTAACCCAAAACCTCGATTCTACCAACACAAACCCTAACCCTAATCCTAACCCAACTCCTCCCCTACCCCTAAATGCACTCAGACCCTAACCCTAACCCCAACCCTAACACTAAAAATGCGCTTGATTCTAACCCTAATCCTAACCCTAACCCTAACCCTAACACTAACCCTTGATTCTACGAAGGCTAACCCTAAACCTAACTCTAACCCTAACACTATCCTTAAATGTACTCGATTCTAACCCTCACCCTAAACATAACCCTAACCCTAACCCTAATCCTAACCCTAAATGCACTGGATTCTAACCATAACCCTAATCCTAATGTGTTTGATTCTAACACTAATTCTATATCGTCAATCTCAACATTAACCCTCACCCTAAATGCACTCGATTCTAGCCCAAAAGGCAATCCAGACCCTAACACTAACCATAACCCTGAATTCTACGAAACCTAACCCTATACCTAACTCTAACCCTAACGCTATCCTTAAATGCTCTCGATTCTAATCCTGACCCTAATAAAACTAACCCTAACCCTAAGCCTAAATGCAGTGGATTCTAACCATAACTCTAACCGTAATATGCTCGAATCTAAGCCTAACACTAAATCGTCAATCGCCACACTAACCCTAACCCTAAATGCACTCGATTCTAACCCAAAAGGCAATCCTGACCCTAAGAATAACCCTAAACTTCGATTCTACCAACACAAACCCTAACCCTAATCCTAATTCTACCCCTACCCCTACCCCTCAATGGACTCTAATCCTACCCCTACCCCTAACACTAACTCTAACCCTAACGAATTCGAACCAAAACTCTAAACCTAAATGTGCTCAATTCTAACCCTAACACTTAATCGTCAATTTCAACACTATCCCTAAACCTAAATGCACTGGATTCTAACCCAAAAGACATTCCTGACCCTAAGCCCAACCCTAAACCTCGATTCTACCAACACAAACCTTAACTCTCATCCTAACTCTACTCATACCCCTACCACTAAATACACTCTAAGCCATACCCTGACGAAAACCACAACACTAAAAATGCGCCTGATTCTAACCCTAACCCTAACCCTAAGCCTTACCTGAAGCCTAAACCTCAATTCTACGAAAGCGAACGCTAAACCTAACTCTAACCCCAGCACTATCCTTAAATGCTCTTGATTTAAACTCTGACGCTAACGCTAACCCTAACCCTAACCCTAAATGCACTGAATTCTAACCAGAACTCTAACCCTAAATGTGCTCCGTTCAAACCCTAACACTAAATCGTCAATTTGAACACTAAGCCAAAGCCTAAATACACTCGATTCTGATCCAAAATGCAATTCTGACCCTAAGCTTAAACCTAAACCTCGATTCTACCCACACAAACCTTAACCCTAATCCTAACCCTACTCCTATTCCTACCTCTATATGCACTCTAACCGTAACTTTAACCCAACCCCTAACAGTAAAAATGCGCTTGATTCTAACCCTAACCCAAACCCTAACCCTCAATTCTACGAAACCTAACCCTAAACCTAACTCTAACCCTAACACTATCCTTAAATGCTCTCGATTCTAATCTTGACCCTAATAACCCTAACCCAAACCTAAGACTAAATGCAGTGGATTCTAACCATAACTTTAACCCTAATATGCTCGATTCTAAGCCTAACACTAAATCGTCAATCTCAACATTAACCCTAACCCTAAATCCACTGGATTCTAACCCAAAAGGCAATCCTGACCCTAAGCCTAACCCTAAACTTCGATTCTACCAACACAAACCCTAACCCTAATCTTAACCCTACCCCTACCCCTACCCCTCAATGCACTCTAACCCTACCCCTACCCCTAACACTAAGCCTAACCCTAACGAATTCTAACCAGAACTCTAACCCTAAATGTGCTCGATTCAAACCCCAACACTAAATCGTCAATGTGAACAATAACACAAGGCCTCAATACACTCGATTCTAATCCAAAATGCAATCCTGACCCTAAGCCTAAACCTAAACCTCGAATCTAGCAACACAAACCTTAACCCTAATCCTAACCCTAACCCTACCACTAGCCCTAAAAGCACTTTAACCCTAACCCTCACCCTAACGCTAACACTAAAACTGTGCTTGAACCCTAACCCTCACCCTAAGCCTAACCCTAAGCCTAACCCTCGATTCTACGAAAGCTAACCCTAAACTTAACTCTAACCCTAGCACTATCCTTAAATGCTCTCGATTCTAACCCCGACCCTAAACCTAACCCCAACCCTAACCCTAACCCTAACCCTAAATGCACTGAATTCTAATCATAACTCTATCCCTAAATGTGCTTGATTCTAACGCTAAAACTAAAGCATCAATTTCAACACTAACCCTAAGCCTAAATGCTCTGAATTATGACCCAAAATGCTCTCCTGACCCTAAGCCTCACCCAAAACCTCGATTCTACAAACACAAACCCTAACCATAATCCTAATCCTACCGCTACCCCTACCTCTAAATGCACTCTAACCCTAACACTAACCCTAACCCTAACACTAAAAAGGCGCGTGATTCTAACCCCTACCCTAGCTATAACCCTAACCCTAACCCTAGCGAATTCTAACCATAACTCTAACCCTAAATGTGCTCGATTCTAACCCTAACACTAAATCGTCAATCTCATCACTAACTCTAACCCGGAATGCACTCGATTCTAACCCAAAAGGCAATCCTGACCCTAAGCCCAACCCGAAACCTCGATTCTACCACCACAAACTGTAACCCTAATCCTAACCCTACTCCTACCCCTACCCCTAAATGCACTCTAATCGTCACCCCACCCCAACCCTAATACTACAAATGCGCTTGATTCTAAACCGAACCAGAACCCTAACACTAATCCTAACCCTCGATTCTACAAAACCTAACCCTAAACCTAACTCTAACACTAACACCATCCTTAAATACTCTCGATTGAAACCCTGACCCTAATAACCCTTACCCTACCCCCTAACCCTAACCCTAACCCTAAACGCACTGAATTCTAACCATAACTCTATCCCAAAATGTGCTTGATTTGAACGCTAAAACTAAATCGTCAATTTCAACCCTAACCCTAAGGCTAAATGCTCTGAATTACGACCCAAAATGCTCTCCTGACCCTAAGCCTAACCCAAAACCTTGATTCTACCAACACAAACCCTAACCCTAATCCTAACCCAACTCCTCACCTACCCCTAAATGCACTCAGACCCTAACCCTAACCCCAACCCTAACACTAAAAATGCGCTTGATTCTAACCCTAATCCTAACCCTAACCCTAACCCTAACACTAACCCTTGATTCTACGAAGGCTAACCCTAAACCTAACTCTAACCCTAACACTATCCTTAAATGCACTCGATTCTAACCCTCACCCTAAACATAACCCTAACCCTAACCCTAATCCTAACCCTAAATGCACTGGATTCTAACCATAACTCTAATCCTAATGTGCTTGATTCTAACACTAATTCTAAATCGTCAATCTCAACATTAACCCTAACCCTAAATGCACTCGATTCTAACCCAAAAGGCAATCCTGACCCTAACGCTAACCCTAACCCTCAATTCTACGAAACCTAACCCTATACCTAACTCTAACCCTAACACTATCCTTAAATGCTCTCGATTCTAATCCTGACCCTAATAAAACTAACCCTAACCCTAAGCCTAAATGCAGTGGATTCTAACGATAACTCTAACCGTAATATGCTCGATTCTAAGCCTAACACTAAATCGTCAATCGCCACACTAACCCTAACCCTAAATGCACTCGATTCTAACCCAAAAGGCAATCCTGACCCTAAGAATAACCCTAAACTTCGATTCTACCAACACAAACCCTAACCCTAATCCTAATTCTACCCCTACCCCTACCCCTCAATGGACTCTAATCCTACCCCTACCCCTAACACTAACTCTAACCCTAACGAATTCGAACCAAAACTCTAAACCTAAATGTGCTCAATTCTAACCCTAACACTAAATCGTCAATTTCAACACTATCCCTAAACCTAAATGCACTGGATTCTAACCCAAAAGACATTCCTGACCCTAAGCCCAACCCTAAACCTCGATTCTACCAACACAAACCTTAACTCTCATCCTAACTCTACTCATACCCCTACCACTAAATACACTCTAAGCCATACCCTGACGAAAACCACAACACTAAAAATGCGCCTGATTCTAACCCTAACCCTAACCCTAAGCCTTACCTGAAGCCTAAACCTCGATTCTACGAAAGCGAACGCTAAACCTAACTCTAACCCAAGCACTATCCTTAAATGCTCTTCATTTTAACCCTGACGCTAACGCTAACCCTAACCCTAACCCTAACCCTAACCCTAAATGCACTGAATTCTAAACAGAACTCTAACCCTAAATGTGCTCCATTCAAACCCTAACACTAAATCGTCAATTTGAACACTAAGCCAAAGCTTAAATACACTCGATTCTGATCCAAAATGCAATTCTGACCCTAAGCTTAAACCTAAACCTCGATTCTACCCACACAAACCTTAACCCTAATCCTAACCCTACTCCTATTCCTACCTCTATATGCACTCTAACCCTAACTTTAACCCAACCCCTAACAGTAAAAATGCGCTTGATTCTAACCCTAACCCAAACCCTAACCCTCAATTCTACGAAACCTAACCCTAAACCTAACTCTAACCCTAACACTATCCTTAAATGCTCTCGATTCTAATCTTGACCCTAATAACCTTAACCCAAACCTAAGACTAAATGCAGTGGATTCTAACCATAACTTTAACCCTAATATGCTCGATTCTAAGCCTAACACTAAATCGTCAATCTCAACACTAACCCTAACCCTAAATGCACTCGATTCTAACCCAAAAGGCAATCCTGACCCTAAGCCTAACCCTTAACTTCGATTCTACCAACACAAACCCTAACCCTAATCTTAACCCTACCCCTACCCCTACCCCTCAATGCACTCTAACCCTACCCCTACCCCTAACACTAAGCCTAACCCTAACGAATTCTAACCAGAACTCTAACCCTAAATGTGCTCGATTCAAACCCTAACACTAAATCGTCAATGTGAACAATAACACAAGGCCTCAATACACTCGATTCTAATCCAAAATGCAATCCTGACCCTAAGCCTAAACCTAAACCTCGAATCTAGCAACACAAACCTTAACCCTAATCCTAACCCTAACCCTACCACTAGCCCTAAAAGCACTTTAACCCTAACCCTCACCCTAACGCTAACACTAAAACTGTGCTTGATTCTAACCCTAACCCTCACCCTCAGCCTAACCCTAAGCCTAACCCTCGATTCTACGAAAGCTAACCCTAAACTTAACTCTAACCCTAGCACTATCCTTAAATGCTCTCGATTCTAACCCCGACCCTAAACCTAACCCCAACCCTAACCCTAACCCTAACCCTAAATGCACTGAATTCTAATCATAACTCTATCCCTAAATGTGCTTGATTCTAACGCTAAAACTAAAGCATCAATTTCAACACTAACCCTAAGCCTAAATGCTCTGAATTATGACCCAAAATGCTCTCCTGACCCTAAGCCTCACCCAAAACCTCGATTCTACAAACACAAACCCTATCCATAATCCTAATCCTACCGCTAGCCCTACCTCTAAATGCACTCTAACCCTAACACTACCCCTAACCCTAGCACTAAAAAGGCGCGTGATTCTAACCCCTACCCTAGCCCTAACCCTAACCCTAACCCTAGCGAATTCTAACCATAACTCTAACCCTAAATGTGCTCGATTCTAACCCTAACACTAAATCGTCAATCTCATCACTAACTCTAACCCGGAATGCACTCGATTCTAACCCAAAAGGCAATCCTGACCCTAAGCCCAACCCGAAACCTCGATTCTACCACCACAAACTGTAACCCTAATCCTAACCCTACTCCTACCCCTACCCCTAAATGCACTCTAATCGTCACCCTACCCCAAACCTAATACTACAAATGCGCTTGATTCTAAACCGAACCAGAAGCCTAACACTAATCCTAACCCTCGATTCTACGAAACCTAACCCTAAACCTAACTCTAACACTAACACGATCCTTAAATACTCTCGATTGAAACCCTGACCCTAATAACCCTTACCCTACCGCTATCCCTAACCCTAACCCTAAACGCACTGAATTCTAACCATAACTCTATCCCAACATGTGCTTGATTCGAACGCTAAAACTAAATCGTCAATTTCAACACTAACCCTAAGGCTAAATGCTCTGAATTACGACCCAAAATGCTCTCCTGACCCTAAGCCTAACCCAAAACCTCGATTCTACCAACACAAACCCTAACCCGAATCCTAACCCAACTCCTCCCCTACCCCTAAATGCACTCAGACCCTAACCCTAACCCCAACCCTAACACTAAAAATGCGCTTGATTCTGACCCTAATCCTAACCCTAACCCTAACCCTAACACTAACCCTTGATTCTACAAAGGCTAACCCTAAACCTAACTCTAACCCTAACACTATCCTTAAATGCACTCGATTCTAACCCTCACCCTAAACATAACCCTAACCCTAACCCTAATCCTAACCCTAAATGCACTGGATTCTAACCATAACCCTAATCCTAATGTGTTCGATTCTAACACTAATTCTATATCGTCAATCTCAACATTAACCCTAACCCTAAATGCACTCGATTCTAACCCAAAAGGCAATCCTGACCCTAACGCTAACCCTAACCCTCAATTCTACGAAACCTAACCCTATACCTAACTCTAACCCTAACACTATCCTTAAATGCTCTCGATTCTAATCCTGACCCTAATAAAACTAACCCTAACCCTAAGCCTAAATGCAGTGGATTCTAACCATAACTCTAACCGTAATATGCTCGATTCTAAGCCTAACACTAAATCGTCAATCGCCACACTAACCCTAACCCTAAATGCACTCGATTCTAACCCAAAAGGCAATCCTGACCCTAAGAATAACCCTAAACTTCGATTCTACCAACACAAACCCTAACCCTAAACCTAATTCTACCCCTACCCCTACCCCTCAATGGACTCTAATCCTACCCCTACCCCTAACACTAACTCTAACCCTAACGAATTCGAACCAAAACTCTAAACCTAAATGTGCTCAATTCTAACCCTAACACTAAATCGTCAATTTCAACACTATCCCTAAACCTAAATGCACTGGATTCTAACCCAAAAGACATTCCTGACCCTAAGCCCAACCCTAAACCTCGATTCTACCAACACAAACCTTAACTCTCATCCTAACTCTACTCATACCCCTACCACTAAATACACTCTAAGCCATACCCTGACGAAAACCACAACACTAAAAATGCGCCTGATTCTAACCCTAACCCTAACCCTAAGCCTTACCTGAAGCCTAAACCTCGATTCCACGAAAGCGAACGCTAAACCTAACTCTAACCCAAGCACTATCCTTAAATGCTCTTGATTTTAACCCTGACGCTAACGCTAACCCTAACCCTAACCCTAACCCTAAATGCACTGAATTCTAACCAGAACTCTACCCTAAATGTGCTCCATTCAAACCCTAACACTAAATCGTCAATTTGAACACTAAGCCAAAGCCTAAATACACTCGATTCTGATCCAAAATGCAATTCTGACCCTAAGCTTAAACCTAAACCTCGATTCTACCCACACAAACCTTAACCCTAATCCTAACCCTACTCCTATTCCTACCTCTATATGCACTCTAACCCTAACTTTAACCCAACCCCTAACAGTAAAAATGCGCTTGATTCTAACCCTAACCCAAACCCTAACCCTCAATTCTACGAAACCTAACCCTAAACCTAACTCTAACCCTAACACTATCCTTAAATGCTCTCGATTCTAATCTTGACCCTAATAACCCTAACCCAAACCTAAGACTAAATGCAGTGGATTCTAACCATAACTTTAACCCTAATATGCTCGATTCTAAGCCTAACACTAAATCGTCAATCTCAACACTAACCCTAACCCTAAATGCACTCGATTCTAACCCAAAAGGCAATCCTGACCCTAAGCCTAACCCTAAACTTCGATTCTACCAACACAAACCCTAACCCTAATCTTAACCCTACCCCTACCCCTACCCCTCAATGCACTCTAACCCTACCCCTATCCCTAACACTAAGCCTAACCCTAACGAATTCTAACCACAACTCTAACCCTAAATGTGCTCGATTCAAACCCCAACACTAAATCGTCAATGTGAACAATAACACAAGGCCTCAATACACTCGATTCTAATCCAAAATGCAATCCTGACCCTAAGCCTAAACCTAAACCTCGAATCTAGCAACACAAACCTTAACCCTAATCCTAACCCTAACCCTACCACTAGCCCTAAAAGCACTTTAACCCTAACCCTCACCCTAACGCTAACACTAAAACTGTGCTTGATTCTAACCCTAACCCTCACCCTAAGCCTAACCCTAAGCCTAACCCTCGATTCTACGAAAGCTAACCCTAAACTTAACTCTAACCCTAGCACTATCCTTAAATGCTCTCGATTCTAACCCCGACCCTAAACCTAACCCCAACCCTAACCCTAACCCTAACCCTAAATGCACTGAATTCTAATCATAACTCTATCCCTAAATGTGCTTGATTCTAACGCTAAAACTAAAGCATCAATTTCAACACTAACCCTAAGCCTAAATGCTCTGAATTATGACCCAAAATGCTCTCCTGACCCTAAGCCTCACCCAAAACCTCGATTCTACAAACACAAACCCTAACCATAATCCTAATCCTACCGCTAGCCCTACCTCTAAATGCACTCTAACCCTAACACTACCCCTAACCCTAACACTAAAAAGGCGCGTGATTCTAACCCCTACCCTAGCCCTAACCCTAACCCTAACCCTAGCGAATTCTAACCATAACTCTAACCCTAAATGTGCTCGATTCTAACCCTAACACTAAATCGTCAATCTCATCACTAACTCTAACCCGGAATGCACTCGATTCTAACCCAAAAGGCAATCCTGACCCTAAGCCCAACCCGAAACCTCGATTCTACCACCACAAACTGTAACCCTAATCCTAACCCTACTCCTACCCCTACCCCTAAATGCACTCTAATCGTCACCCTACCCCAACCCTAATACTACAAATGCGCTTGATTCTAAACCGAACCAGAAGCCTAACACTAATCCTAACCCTCGATTCTACGAAACCTAACCCTAAACCTAACTCTAACACTAACACGATCCTTAAATACTCTCGATTGAAACCCTGACCCTAATAACCCTTACCCTACCGCTATCCCTAACCCTAACCCTAAACGCACTGAATTCTAACCATAACTCTATCCCAACATGTGCTTGATTCGAACGCTAAAACTAAATCGTCAATTTCAACACTAACCCTAAGGCTAAATGCTCTGAATTACGACCCAAAATGCTCTCCTGACCCTAAGCCTAACCCAAAACCTCGATTCTACCAACACAAACCCTAACCCGAATCCTAACCCAACTCCTCCCCTACCCCTAAATGCACTCAGACCCTAACCCTAACCCCAACCCTAACACTAAAATTGCGCTTGATTCTGACCCTAATCCTAACCCTAACCCTAACCCTAACACTAACCCTTGATTCTACGAAGGCTAACCCTAAACCTAACTCTAACCCTAACACTATCCTTAAATGCACTCGATTCTAACCCTCACCCTAAACATAACCCTAACCCTAACCCTAACCCTAAGCCTAAATGCAGTGGATTCTAACCATAACTCTAACCGTAATATGCTCGATTCTAAGCCTAACACTAAATCGTCAATCGCCACACTAACCCTAACCCTAAATGCACTCGATTCTAACCCAAAAGGCAATCCTGACCCTAAGAATAACCCTAAACTTCGATTCTACCAACACAAACCCTAACCCTAATCCTAATTCTACCCCTACCCCTACCCCTCAATGGACTCTAATCCTACCCCTACCCCTAACACTAACTCTAACCCTAACGAATTCGAACCAAAACTCTAAACCTAAATGTGCTCAATTCTAACCCTAACACTAAATCGTCAATTTCAACACTATCCCTAAACCTAAATGCACTGGATTCTAACCCAAAAGACATTCCTGACCCTAAGCCCAACCCTAAACCTCGATTCTACCAACACAAACCTTAACTCTCATCCTAACTCTACTCATACCCCTACCACTAAATACACTCTAAGCCATACCCTGACGAAAACCACAACACTAAAAATGCGCCTGATTCTAACCCTAACCCTAACCCTAAGCCTTACCTGAAGCCTAAACCTCGATTCTACGAAAGCGAACGCTAAACCTAACTCTAACCCAAGCACTATCCTTAAATGCTCTTCATTTTAACCCTGACCCTAACGCTAACCCTAACCCTAACCCTAACCCTAAATGCACTGAATTCTAACCAGAACTCTAACCCTAAATGTGCTCCATTCAAACCCTAACACTAAATCGTCAATTTGAACACTAAGCCAAAGCTTAAATACACTCGATTCTGATCCAAAATGCAATTCTGACCCTAAGCTTAAACCTAAACCTCGATTCTACCCACACAAACCTTAACCCTAATCCTAACCCTACTCCTATTCCTACCTCTATATGCACTCTAACCCTAACTTTAACCCAACCCCTAACAGTAAAAATGCGCTTGATTCTAACCCTAACCCAAACCCTAACCCTCAATTCTACGAAACCTAACCCTAAACCTAACTCTAACCCTAACACTATCCTTAAATGCTCTCGATTCTAATCTTGACCCTAATAACCCTAACCCAAACCTAAGACGAAATGCAGTGGATTCTAACCATAACTTTAACCCTAATATGCTCGATTCTAAGCCTAACACTAAATCGTCAATCTCAACACTCACCCTAACCCTAAATGCACTCGATTCTAAGCCAAAAGGCAATCCTGACCCTAAGCCTAACCCTAAACTTCGATTCTACCAACACAAACCCTAACCCTAATCTTAACCCTACCCCTACCCCTACCCCTCAATGCACTCTAACCCTACCCCTATCCCTAACACTAAGCCTAACCCTAACGAATTCTAACCACAACTCTAACCCTAAATGTGCTCGATTCAAACCCCAACACTAAATCGTCAATGTGAACAATAACACAAGGCCTCAATACACTCGATTCTAATCCAAAATGCAATCCTGACCCTAAGCCTAAACCTAAACCTCGAATCTAGCAACACAAACCTTAACCCTAATCCTAACCCTAACCCTACCACTAGCCCTAAAAGCACTTTAACCCTAACCCTCACCCTAACGCTAACACTAAAACTGTGCTTGATTCTAACCCTAACCCTCACCCTAAGCCTAACCCTAAGCCTAACCCTCGATTCTACGAAAGCTAACCCTAAACTTAACTCTAACCCTAGCACTATCCTTAAATGCTCTCGATTCTAACCCCGACCCTAAACCTAACCCCAACCCTAACCCTAACCCTAACCCTAAATGCACTGAATTCTAATCATAACTCTATCCCTAAATGTGCTTGATTCTAACGCTAAAACTAAAGCATCAATTTCAACACTAACCCTAAGCCTAAATGCTCTGAATTATGACCCAAAATGCTCTCCTGACCCTAAGCCTCACCCAAAACCTCGATTCTACAAACACAAACCCTAACCATAATCCTAATCCTACCGCTAGCCCTACCTCTAAATGCACTCTAACCCTAACACTACCCCTAACCCTAACACTAAAAAGGCGCGTGATTCTAACCCCTACCCTAGCCCTAACCCTAACCCTAACCCTAGCGAATTCTAACCATAACTCTAACCCTAAATGTGCTCGATTCTAACCCTAACACTAAATCGTCAATCTCATCACTAACTCTAACCCGGAATGCACTCGATTCTAACCCAAAAGGCAATCCTGACCCTAAGCCCAACCCGAAACCTCGATTCTACCACCACAAACTGTAACCCTAATCCTAACCCTACTCCTACCCCTACCCCTAAATGCACTCTAATCGTCACCCTACCCCAACCCTAATACTACAAATGCGCTTGATTCTAAACCGAACCAGAAGCCTAACACTAATCCTAACCCTCGATTCTACGAAACCTAACCCTAAACCTAACTCTAACACTAACACGATCCTTAAATACTCTCGATTGAAACCCTGACCCTAATAACCCTTACCCTACCGCTATCCCTAACCCTAACCCTAAACGCACTGAATTCTAACCATAACTCTATCCCAACATGTGCTTGATTCGAACGCTAAAACTAAATCGTCAATTTCAACACTAACCCTAAGGCTAAATGCTCTGAATTACGACCCAAAATGCTCTCCTGACCCTAAGCCTAACCCAAAACCTCGATTCTACCAACACAAACCCTAACCCGAATCCTAACCCAACTCCTCCCCTACCCCTAAATGCACTCAGACCCTAACCCTAACCCCAACCCTAACACTAAAAATGCGCTTGATTCTGACCCTAATCCTAACCCTAACCCTAACCCTAACACTAACCCTTGATTCTACGAAGGCTAACCCTAAACCTAACTCTAACCCTAACACTATCCTTAAATGCACTCGATTCTAACCCTCACCCTAAACATAACCCTAACCCTAACCCTAATCCTAACCCTAAATGCACTGGATTCTAACCATAACCCTAATCCTAATGTGTTTGATTCTAACACTAATTCTATATCGTAAATCTCAACATTAACCCTAACCCTAAATGCACTCGATTCTAACCCAAAAGGCAATCCTGACCCTAACGCTAACCCTAACCCTCAATTCTACGAAACCTAACCCTATACCTAACTCTAACCCTAACACTATCCTTAAATGCTCTCGATTCTAATCCTGACCCTAATAAAACTAACCCTAACCCTAAGCCTAAATGCAGTGGATTCTAACCATAACTCTAACCGTAATATGCTCGATTCTAAGCCTAACACTAAATCGTCAATCGCCACACTAACCCTAACCCTAAATGCACTCGATTCTAACCCAAAAGGCAATCCTGACCCTAAGAATAACCCTAAACTTCGATTCTACCAACACAAACCCTAACCCTAATCCTAATTCTACCCCTACCCCTACCCCTCAATGGACTCTAATCCTACCCCTACCCCTAACACTAACTCTAACCCTAACGAATTCGAACCAAAACTCTAAACCTAAATGTGCTCAATTCTAACCCTAACACTAAATCGTCAATTTCAACACTATCCCTAAACCTAAATGCACTGGATTCTAACCCAAAAGACATTCCTGACCCTAAGCCCAACCCTAAACCTCGATTCTACCAACACAAACCTTAACTCTCATCCTAACTCTACTCATACCCCTACCACTAAATACACTCTAAGCCATACCCTGACGAAAACCACAACACTAAAAATGCGCCTGATTCTAACCCTAACCCTAACCCTAAGCCTTACCTGAAGCCTAAACCTCGATTCTACGAAAGCGAACGCTAAACCTAACTCTAACCCAAGCACTATCCTTAAATGCTCTTCATTTTAACCCTGACCCTAACGCTAACCCTAACCCTAACCCTAACCCTAAATGCACTGAATTCTAACCAGAACTCTAACCCTAAATGTGCTCCATTCAAACCCTAACACTAAATCGTCAATTTGAACACTAAGCCAAAGCTTAAATACACTCGATTCTGATCCAAAATGCAATTCTGACCCTAAGCTTAAACCTAAACCTCGATTCTACCCACACAAACCTTAACCCTAATCCTAACCCTACTCCTATTCCTACCTCTATATGCACTCTAACCCTAACTTTAACCCAACCCCTAACAGTAAAAATGCGCTTGATTCTAACCCTAACCCAAACCCTAACCCTCAATTCTACGAAACCTAACCCTAAACCTAACTCTAACCCTAACACTATCCTTAAATGCTCTCGATTCTAATCTTGACCCTAATAACCCTAACCCAAACCTAAGACGAAATGCAGTGGATTCTAACCATAACTTTAACCCTAATATGCTCGATTCTAAGCCTAACACTAAATCGTCAATCTCAACACTCACCCTAACCCTAAATGCACTCGATTCTAAGCCAAAAGGCAATCCTGACCCTAAGCCTAACCCTAAACTTCGATTCTACCAACACAAACCCTAACCCTAATCTTAACCCTACCCCTACCCCTACCCCTCAATGCACTCTAACCCTACCCCTATCCCTAACACTAAGCCTAACCCTAACGAATTCTAACCACAACTCTAACCCTAAATGTGCTCGATTCAAACCCCAACACTAAATCGTCAATGTGAACAATAACACAAGGCCTCAATACACTCGATTCTAATCCAAAATGCAATCCTGACCCTAAGCCTAAACCTAAACCTCGAATCTAGCAACACAAACCTTAACCCTAATCCTAACCCTAACCCTACCACTAGCCCTAAAAGCACTTTAACCCTAACCCTCACCCTAACGCTAACACTAAAACTGTGCTTGATTCTAACCCTAACCCTCACCCTCAGCCTAACCCTAAGCCTAACCCTCGATTCTACGAAAGCTAACCCTAAACTTAACTCTAACCCTAGCACTATCCTTAAATGCTCTCGATTCTAACCCCGACCCTAAACCTAACCACAACCCTAACCCTAACCCTAACCCTAAATGCACTGAATTCTAATCATAACTCTATCCCTAAATGTGCTTGATTCTAACGCTAAAACTAAAGCATCAATTTCAACACTAACCCTAAGCCTAAATGCTCTGAATTATGACCCAAAATGCTCTCCTGACCCTAAGCCTCACCCAAAACCTCGATTCTACAAACACAAACCCTAACCATAATCCTAATCCTACCGCTAGCCCTACCTCTAAATGCACTCTAACCCTAACACTAACCCTAACGCTAACACTAAGAAGGTGCGTGATTCTAACCCCTACCCTAGCCCTAACCCTAACCCTAACCCTAGCGAATTCTAACCATAACTCTAACCCTAAATGTGCTCGATTCTAACCCTAACACTAAATCGTCAATCTCATCACTAACTCTAACCCGGAATGCACTCGATTCTAACCCAAAAGGCAATCCTGACCCTAAGCCCAACCCGAAACCTCGATTCTACCACCACAAACTGTAACCCTAATCCTAACCCTACTCCTACCCCTACCCCTAAATGCACTCTAATCGTCACCCTACCCCAACCCTAATACTACAAATGCGCTTGATTCTAAACCGAACCAGAACCCTAACACTAATCCTAACCCTCGATTCTACGAAACCTAACCCTAAACCTAACTCTAACACTAACACGATCCTTAAATACTCTCGATTGAAACCCTGACCCTAATAACCCTTACCCTACCGCTATCCCTAACCCTAACCCTAAACGCACTGAATTCTAACCATAACTCTATCCCAACATGTGCTTGATTCGAACGCTAAAACTAAATCGTCAATTTCAACACTAACCCTAAGGCTAAATGCTCTGAATTACGACCCAAAATGCTCTCCTGACCCTAAGCCTAACCCAAAACCTCGATTCTACCAACACAAACCCTAACCCGAATCCTAACCCAACTCCTCCCCTACCCCTAAATGCACTCAGACCCTAACCCTAACCCCAACCCTAACACTAAAAATGCGCTTGATTCTGACCCTAATCCTAACCCTAACCCTAACCCTAACACTAACCCTTGATTCTACGAAGGCTAACCCTAAACCTAACTCTAACCCTAACACTATCCTTAAATGCACTCGATTCTAACCCTCACCCTAAACATAACCCTAACCCTAACCCTAATCCTAACCCTAAATGCACTGGATTCTAACCATAACCCTAATCCTAATGTGTTTGATTCTAACACTAATTCTATATCGTCAATCTCAACATTAACCCTAACCCTAAATGCACTCGATTCTAACCCAAAAGGCAATCCTGACCCTAACGCTAACCCTAACCCTCAATTCTACGAAACCTAACCCTATATCTAACTCTAACCCTAACACTATCCTTAAATGCTCTCGATTCTAATCCTGACCCTAATAAAACTCACCCTAACCCTAAGCCTAAATGCAGTGGATTCTAACCATAACTCTAACCGTAATATGCTCGATTCTAAGCCTAACACTAAATCGTCAATCGCCACACTAACCCTAACCCTAAATGCACACGATTCTAACCCAAAAGGCAATCCTGACCCTAAGAATAACCCTAAACTTCGATTCTACCAACACAAACCCTAACCCTAAACCTAATTCTACCCCTACCCCTACCCCTCAATGGACTCTAATCCTACCCCTACCCCTAACACTAACTCTAACCCTAACGAATTCGAACCAAAACTCTAAACCTAAATGTGCTCAATTCTAACCCTAACACTAAATCGTCAATTTCAACACTATCCCTAAACCTAAATGCACTGGATTCTAACCCAAAAGACATTCCTGACCCTAAGCCCAACCCTAAACCTCGATTCTACCAACACAAACCTTAACTCTCATCCTAACTCTACTCATACCCCTACCACTAAATACACTCTAAGCCATACCCTGACGAAAACCACAACACTAAAAATGCGCCTGATTCTAACCCTAACCCTAACCCTAAGCCTTACCTGAAGCCTAAACCTCGATTCCACGAAAGCGAACGCTAAACCTAACTCTAACCCAAGCACTATCCTTAAATGCTCTTGATTTTAACCCTGACGCTAACGCTAACCCTAACCCTAACCCTAACCCTAAATGCACTGAATTCTAACCAGAACTCTACCCTAAATGTGCTCCATTCAAACCCTAACACTAAATCGTCAATTTGAACACTAAGCCAAAGCCTAAATACACTCGATTCTGATCCAAAATGCAATTCTGACCCTAAGCTTAAACCTAAACCTCGATTCTACCCACACAAACCTTAACCCTAATCCTAACCCTACTCCTATTCCTACCTCTATATGCACTCTAACCCTAACTTTAACCCAACCCCTAACAGTAAAAATGCGCTTGATTCTAACCCTAACCCAAACCCTAACCCTCAATTCTACGAAACCTAACCCTAAACCTAACTCTAACCCTAACACTATCCTTAAATGCTCTCGATTCTAATCTTGACCCTAATAACCCTAACCCAAACCTAAGACTAAATGCAGTGGATTCTAACCATAACTTTAACCCTAATATGCTCGATTCTAAGCCTAACACTAAATCGTCAATCTCAACACTCACCCTAACCCTAAATGCACTCGATTCTAAGCCAAAAGGCAATCCTGACCCTAAGCCTAACCCTAAACTTCGATTCTACCAACACAAACCCTAACCCTAATCTTAACCCTACCCCTACCCCTACCCCTCAATGCACTCTAACCCTACCCCTATCCCTAACACTAAGCCTAACCCTAACGAATTCTAACCACAACTCTAACCCTAAATGTGCTCGATTCAAACCCCAACACTAAATCGTCAATGTGAACAATAACTCAAGGCCTCAATACACTCGATTCTAATCCAAAATGCAATCCTGACCCTAAGCCTAAACCTAAACCTCGAATCTAGCAACACAAACCTTAACCCTAATCCTAACCCTAACCCTACCACTAGCCCTAAAAGCACTTTAACCCTAACCCTCACCCTAACGCTAACACTAAAACTGTGCTTGATTCTAACCCTAACCCTCACCCTAAGCCTAACCCTAAGCCTAACCCTCGATTCTACGAAAGCTAACCCTAAACTTAACTCTAACCCTAGCACTATCCTTAAATGCTCTCGATTCTAACCCCGACCCTAAACCTAACCCCAACCCTAACCCTAACCCTAACCCTAAATGCACTGAATTCTAATCATAACTCTATCCCTAAATGTGCTTGATTCTAACGCTAAAACTAAAGCATCAATTTCAACACTAACCCTAAGCCTAAATGCTCTGAATTATGACCCAAAATGCTCTCCTGACCCTAAGCCTCACCCAAAACCTCGATTCTACAAACACAAACCCTAACCATAATCCTAATCCTACCGCTAGCCCTACCTCTAAATGCACTCTAACCCTAACACTACCCCTAACCCTAACACTAAAAAGGCGCGTGATTCTAACCCCTACCCTAGCCCTAACCCTAACCCTAACCCTAGCGAATTCTAACCATAACTCTAACCCTAAATGTGCTCGATTCTAACCCTAACACTAAATCGTCAATCTCATCACTAACTCTAACCCGGAATGCGCTCGATTCTAACCCAAAAGGCAATCCTGACCCTAACGCTAACCCTAACCCTCAATTCTACGAAACCTAACCCTAAACCTAACTCTAACCCTAACACTATCCTTAAATGCTCTCGATTCTAATCTTGACCCTAATAACCCTAACCCAAACCTAAGACGAAATGCAGTGGATTCTAACCATAACTTTAACCCTAATATGCTCGATTCTAAGCCTAACACTAAATCGTCAATCTCAACACTAACCCTAACCCTAAATGCACTCGATTCTAACCCAAAAGGCAATCCTGACCCTAAGCCTAACCCTAAACTTCGATTCTACCAACACAAACCCTAACCCTAATCTTAACCCTACCGCTACCCCTACCCCTCAATGCACTCTAACCCTACCCCTACCCCTAACACTAAGCCTAACCCTAACGGATTCTAACCACAACTCTAACCCTAAATGTGCTCGATTCAAACCCCAACACTAAATCGTCAATGTGAACAATAACACAAGGCCTCAATACACTCGATTCTAATCCAAAATGCAATCCTGACCCTAAGCCTAAACCTAAACCTCGAATCTAGCAACACAAACCTTAACCCTAATCCTAACCCTAACCCTACCACTAGCCCTAAAAGCACTTTAACCCTAACCCTCACCCTAACGCTAACACTAAAACTGTGCTTGATTCTAACCCTAACCCTCACCCTAAGCCTAACCCTAAGCCTAACCCTCGATTCTACGAAAGCTAACCCTAAACTTAACTCTAACCCTAGCACTATCCTTAAATGCTCTCGATTCTAACCCCGACCCTAAACCTAACCCCAACCCTAACCCTAACCCTAACCCTAAATGCACTGAATTCTAATCATAACTCTATCCCTAAATGTGCTTGATTCTAACGCTAAAACTAAAGCATCAATTTCAACACTAACCCTAAGCCTAAATGCTCTGAATTATGACCCAAAATGCTCTCCTGACCCTAAGCCTCACCCAAAACCTCGATTCTACAAACACAAACCCTAACCATAATCCTAATCCTACCGCTAGCCCTACCTCTAAATGCACTCTAACCCTAACACTAACCCTAACCCTAACACTAAAAAGGCGCGTGATTCTAACCCCTACCCTAGCTATAACCCTAACCCTAACACTAAAAAGGCGCGTGATTCTAACCTCTACCCTAGCCCTAACCCTAACCCTAACCCTAGCGAATTCTAACCATAACTCTAACCCTAAATGTGCTCGATTCTAACCCTAACACTAAATCGTCAATCTCATCACTAACTCTAACCCGGAATGCACTCGATTCTAACCCAAAAGGCAATCCTGACCCTAAGCCCAACCCGAAACCTCGATTCTACCACCACAAACTGTAACCCTAATCCTAACCCTACTCCTACCCCTACCCCTAAATGCACTCTAATCGTCACCCTACCCCAACCCTAATACTACAAATGCGCTTGATTCTAAACCGAACCAGAACCCTAACACTAATCCTAACCCTCGATTCTACGAAACCTAACCCTAAACCTAACTCTAACACTAACACGATCCTTAAATACTCTCGATTGAAACCCTGACCCTAATAACCCTTACCCTACCCCCTAACCCTAACCCTAACCCTAAACACACTGAATTCTAACCATAACTCTATCCCAAAATGTGCTTGATTTGAACGCTAAAACTAAATCGTCAATTTCAACACTAACCCTAAGGCTAAATGCTCTGAATTACGACCCAAAATGCTCTCCTGACCCTAAGCCTAACCCAAAACCTCGATTCTACCAACACAAACCCTAACCCTAATCCTAACCCAACTCCTCCCCTACCCCTAAATGCACTCAGACCCTAACCCTAACCCCAAACCTAACACGAAAAATGCGCTTGATTCTAACCCTAATCCTAACCCTAACCCTAACCCTAACACTAAACCCTTGATTCTACGAAGGCTAACCCTAAACCTAACTCTAACCCTAACACTATCCTTAAATGCACTCGATTCTAACCCTCACCCTAAACATAACCCTAACCCTAACCCTAATCCTAACCCTAAATGCACTGGATTCTAACCATAACTCTAATCCTAATGTGCTTGATTCTAACACTAATTCTAAATCGTCAATCTCAACATTAACCCTAACCCTAAATGCACTCGATTCTAACCCAAAAGGCAATCCTGACCCTAACGCTAACCCTAACCCTCAATTCTACGAAACCTAACCCTATACCTAACTCTAACCCTAACACTATCCTTAAATGCTCTCGATTCTAATCCTGACCCTAATAAAACTAACCCTAACCCTAAGCCTAAATGCAGTGGATTCTAACCATAACTCTAACCGTAATATGCTCGATTCTAAGCCTAACACTAAATCGTCAATCGCCACACTAACCCTAACCCTAAATGCACTCGATTCTAACCCAAAAGGCAATCCTGACCCTAAGAATAACCCTAAACTTCGATTCTACCAACACAAACCCTAACCCTAATCCTAATTCTACCCCTACCCCTACCCCTCAATGGACTCTAATCCTACCCCTACCCCTAACACTAACTCTAACCCTAACGAATTCGAACCAAAACTCTAAACCTAAATGTGCTCAATTCTAACCCTAACACTAAATCGTCAATTTCAACACTATCCCTAAACCTAAATGCACTGGATTCTAACCCAAAAGACATTCCTGACCCTAAGCCCAACCCTAAACCTCGATTCTACCAACACAAACCTTAACTCTCATCCTAACTCTACTCATACCCCTACCACTAAATACACTCTAAGCCATACCCTGACGAAAACCACAACACTAAAAATGCGCCTGATTCTAACCCTAACCCTAACCCTAAGCCTTACCTGAAGCCTAAACCTCGATTCTACGAAAGCGAACGCTAAACCTAACTCTAACCCAAGCACTATCCTTAAATGCTCTTCATTTTAACCCTGACCCTAACGCTAACCCTAACCCTAACCCTAACCCTAAATGCACTGAATTCTAACCAGAACTCTAACCCTAAATGTGCTCCATTCAAACCCTAACACTAAATCGTCAATTTGAACACTAAGCCAAAGCTTAAATACACTCGATTCTGATCCAAAATGCAATTCTGACCCTAAGCTTAAACCTAAACCTCGATTCTACCCACACAAACCTTAACCCTAATCCTAACCCTACTCCTATTCCTACCTCTATATGCACTCTAACCCTAACTTTAACCCAACCCCTAACAGTAAAAATGCGCTTGATTCTAACCCTAACCCAAACCCTAACCCTCAATTCTACGAAACCTAACCCTAAACCTAACTCTAACCCTAACACTATCCTTAAATGCTCTCGATTCTAATCTTGACCCTAATAACCCTAACCCAAACCTAAGACTAAATGCAGTGGATTGTAACCATAACTTTAACCCTAATATGCTCGATTCTAAGCCTAACACTAAATCGTCAATCTCAACACTAACCCTAACCCTAAATGCACTCGATTCTAACCCAAAAGGCAATCCTGACCCTAAGCCTAACCCTAAACTTCGATTCTACCAACACAAACCCTAACCCTAATCTTAACCCTACCCCTACCCCTACCCCTCAATGCACTCTAACCCTACCCCTACCCCTAACACTAAGCCTAACCCTAACGAATTCTAACCAGAACTCTAAACCTAAATGTGCTCGATTCAAACCCCAACACTAAATCGTCAAAGTGAACAATAACACAAGGCCTCAATACACTCGATTCTAATCCAAAATGCAATCCTGACCCTAAGCCTAAACCTAAACCTCGAATCTAGCAACACAAACCTTAACCCTAATCCTAACCCTAACCCTACCACTAGCCCTAAAAGCACTTTAACCCTAACCCTCACCCTAACGCTAACACTAAAACTGTGCTTGATTCTAACCCTAACCCTCACCCTAAGCCTAACCCTAAGCCTAACCCTCGATTCTACGAAAGCTAACCCTAAACTTAACTCTAACCCTAGCACTATCCTTAAATGCTCTCGATTCTAACCCCGACCCTAAACCTAACCCCAACCCTAACCCTAACCCTAACCCTAAATGCACTGAATTCTAATCATAACTCTATCCCTAAATGTGCTTGAATCTAACGCTAAAACTAAAGCATCAATTTCAACACTAACCCTAAGCCTAAATGCTCTGAATTATGACCCAAAATGCTCTCCTGACCCTAAGCCTCACCCAAAACCTCGATTCTACAAACACAAACCCTAACCATAATCCTAATCCTACCGCTAGCCCTACCTCTAAATGCACTCTAACCCTAACACTAACCCTAACCCTAACACTAAAAAGGCGCGTGATTCTAACCTCTACCCTAGCCCTAACCCTAACCCTAACCCTAGCGAATTCTAACCATAACTCTAACCCTAAATGTGCTCGATTCTAACCCTAACACTAAATCGTCAATCTCATCACTAACTCTAACCCGGAATGCACTCGATTCTAACCCAAAAGGCAATCCTGACCCTAAGCCCAACCCGAAACCTCGATTCTACCACCACAAACTGTAACCCTAATCCTAACCCTACTCCTACCCCTACCCCTAAATGCACTCTAATCGTCACCCTACCCCAACCCTAATACTACAAATGCGCTTGATTCTAAACCGAACCAGAACCCTAACACTAATCCTAACCCTCGATTCTACGAAACCTAACCCTAAACCTAACTCTAACACTAACACGATCCTTAAATACTCTCGATTGAAACCCTGACCCTAATAACCCTTACCCTACCCCCTAACCCTAACCCTAACCCTAAACGCACTGAATTCTAACCATAACTCTATCCCAAAATGTGCTTGATTTGAACGCTAAAACTAAATCGTCAATTTCAACACTAACCCTAAGGCTAAATGCTCTGAATTACGACCCAAAATGCTCTCCTGACCCTAAGCCTAACCCAAAACCTCGATTCTACCAACACAAACCCTAACCCTAATCCTAACCCAACTCCTCCCCTACCCCTAAATGCACTCAGACCCTAACCCTAACCCCAAACCTAACACGAAAAATGCGCTTGATTCTAACCCTAATCCTAACCCTAACCCTAACCCTAACACTAAACCCTTGATTCTACGAAGGCTAACCCTAAACCTAACTCTAACCCTAACACTATCCTTAAATGCACTCGATTCTAACCCTCACCCTAAACATAACCCTAACCCTAACCCTAATCCTAACCCTAAATGCACTGGATTCTAACCATAACTCTAATCCTAATGTGCTTGATTCTAACACTAATTCTAAATCGTCAATCTCAACATTAACCCTAACCCTAAATGCACTCGATTCTAACCCAAAAGGCAATCCTGACCCTAACGCTAACCCTAACCCTCAATTCTACGAAACCTAACCCTATACCTAACTCTAACCCTAACACTATCCTTAAATGCTCTCGATTCTAATCCTGACCCTAATAAAACTAACCCTAACCCTAAGCCTAAATGCAGTGGATTCTAACCATAACTCTAACCGTAATATGCTCGATTCTAAGCCTAACACTAAATCGTCAATCGCCACACTAACCCTAACCCTAAATGCACTCGATTCTAACCCAAAAGGCAATCCTGACCCTAAGAATAACCCTAAACTTCGATTCTACCAACACAAACCCTAACCCTAATCCTAATTCTACCCCTACCCCTACCCCTCAATGGACTCTAATCCTACCCCTACCCCTAACACTAACTCTAACCCTAACGAATTCGAACCAAAACTCTAAACCTAAATGTGCTCAATTCTAACCCTAACACTAAATCGTCAATTTCAACACTATCCCTAAACCTAAATGCACTGGATTCTAACCCAAAAGACATTCCTGACCCTAAGCCCAACCCTAAACCTCGATTCTACCAACACAAACCTTAACTCTCATCCTAACTCTACTCATACCCCTACCACTAAATACACTCTAAGCCATACCCTGACGAAAACCACAACACTAAAAATGCGCCTGATTCTAACCCTAACCCTAACCCTAAGCCTTACCTGAAGCCTAAACCTCGATTCTACGAAAGCGAACGCTAAACCTAACTCTAACCCAAGCACTATCCTTAAATGCTCTTCATTTTAACCCTGACGCTAACGCTAACCCTAACCCTAACCCTAACCCTAAATGCACTGAATTCTAACCAGAACTCTACCCTAAATGTGCTCCATTCAAACCCTAACACTAAATCGTCAATTTGAACACTAAGCCAAAGCCTAAATACACTCGATTCTGATCCAAAATGCAATTCTGACCCTAAGCTTAAACCTAAACCTCGATTCTACCCACACAAACCTTAACCCTAATCCTAACCCTACTCCTATTCCTACCTCTATATGCACTCTAACCCTAACTTTAACCCAACCCCTAACAGTAAAAATGCGCTTGATTTTAACCCTAACCCTCAATTCTACGAAACCTAACCCTAAACCTAACTCTAACCCTAACACTATCCTTAAATGCTCTCGATTCTAATCTTGACCCTAATAACCCTAACCCAAACCTAAGACTAAATGCAGTGGATTCTAACCATAACTTTAACCCTAATATGCTCGATTCTAAGCCTAACACTAAATCGTCAATCTCAACACTCACCCTAACCCTAAATGCACTCGATTCTAAGCCAAAAGGCAATCCTGACCCTAAGCCTAACCCTAAACTTCGATTCTACCTACACAAACCCTAACCCTAATCTTAACCCTACCCCTACCCCTACCCCTCAATGCACTCTAACCCTACCCCTATCCCTAACACTAAGCCTAACCCTAACGAATTCTAACCAGAACTCTAACCCTAAATGTGCTCGATTCAAACCCCAACACTAAATCGTCAATGTGAACAATAACACAAGGCCTCAATACACTCGATTCTAATCCAAAATGCAATCCTGACCCTAAGCCTAAACCTAAACCTCGAATCTAGCAACACAAACCTTAACCCTAATCCTAACCCTAACCCTACCACTAGCCCTAAAAGCACTTTAACCCTAACCCTCACCCTAACGCTAACACTAAAACTGTGCTTGATTCTAACCCTAACCCTCACCCTAAGCCTAACCCTAAGCCTAACCCTCGATTCTACGAAAGCTAACCCTAAACTTAACTCTAACCCTAGCACTATCCTTAAATGCTCTCGATTCTAACCCCGACCCTAAACCTAACCCCAACCCTAACCCTAACCCTAACCCTAAATGCACTGAATTCTAATCATAACTCTATCCCTAAATGTGCTTGATTCTAACGCTAAAACTAAAGCATCAATTTCAACACTAACCCTAAGCCTAAATGCTCTGAATTATGACCCAAAATGCTCTCCTGACCCTAAGCCTCACCCAAAACCTCGATTCTACAAACACAAACCCTAACCATAATCCTAATCCTACCGCTAGCCCTACCTCTAAATGCACTCTAACCCTAACCCTAACCCTAACCCCAACACTAAGAAGGTGCGTGATTCTAACCCCTACCCTAGCCCTAACCCTAACCCTAACCCTAGCGAATTCTAACCATAACTCTAACCCTAAATGTGCTCGATTCTAACCCTAACACTACATCGTCAATCTCATCACTAACTCTAACCCGGAATGCACTCGATTCTAACCCAAAAGGCAATCCTGACCCTAAGCCCAACCCGAAACCTCGATTCTACCACCACAAACTGTAACCCTAATCCTAACCCTACTCCTACCCCTACCCCTAAATGCACTCTAATCGTCACCCTACCCCAACCCTAATACTACAAATGCGCTTGATTCTAAACCGAACCAGAACCCTAACGCTAATCCTAACCCTCGATTTTACGAAACCTAACCCTAAACCTAACTCTAACACTAACACGATCCTTAAATACTCTCGATTGAAACCCTGACCCTAATAACCCTTACCCTACCGCTATCCCTAACCCTAACCCTAAACGCACTGAATTCTAACCATAACTCTATCCCAACATGTGCTTGATTCGAACGCTAAAACTAAATCGTCAATTTCAACACTAACCCTAAGGCTAAATGCTCTGAATTACGACCCAAAATGCTCTCCTGACCCTAAGCCTAACCCAAAACCTCGATTCTACCAACACAAACCCTAACCCGAATCCTAACCCAACTCCTCCCCTACCCCTAAATGCACTCAGACCCTAACCCTAACCCCAACCCTAACACTAAAAATGCGCTTGATTCTGACCCTAATCCTAACCCTAACCCTAACCCTAACACTAACCCTTGATTCTACGAAGGCTAACCCTAAACCTAACTCTAACCCTAACACTATCCTTAAATGCACTCGATTCTAACCCTCACCCTAAACATAACCCTAACCCTAACCCTAATCCTAACCCTAAATGCACTGGATTCTAACCATAACCCTAATCCTAATGTGTTTGATTCTAACACTAATTCTATATCGTCAATCTCAACATTAACCCTAACCCTAAATGCACTCGATTCTAACCCAAAAGGCAATCCTGACCCTAACGCTAACCCTAACCCTCAATTCTACGAAACCTAACCCTATACCTAACTCTAACCCTAACACTATCCTTAAATGCTCTCGATTCTAATCCTGACCCTAATAAAACTAACCCTAACCCTAAGCCTAAATGCAGTGGATTCTAACCATAACTCTAACCGTAATATGCTCGATTCTAAGCCTAACACTAAATCGTCAATCGCCACACTAACCCTAACCCTAAATGCACTCGATTCTAACCCAAAAGGCAATCCTGACCCTAAGAATAACCCTAAACTTCGATTCTACCAACACAAACCCTAACCCTAATCCTAATTCTACCCCTACCCCTACCCCTCAATGGACTCTAATCCTACCCCTACCCCTAACACTAACTCTAACCCTAACGAATTCGAACCAAAACTCTAAACCTAAATGTGCTCAATTCTAACCCTAACACTAAATCGTCAATTTCAACACTATCCCTAAACCTAAATGCACTGGATTCTAACCCAAAAGACATTCCTGACCCTAAGCCCAACCCTAAACCTCGATTCTACCAACACAAACCTTAACTCTCATCCTAACTCTACTCATACCCCTACCACTAAATACACTCTAAGCCATACCCTGACGAAAACCACAACACTAAAAATGCGCCTGATTCTAACCCTAACCCTAACCCTAAGCCTTACCTGAAGCCTAAACCTCGATTCTATGAAAGCGAAGGCTAAACCTAACTCTAACCCAAGCACTATCCTTAAATGCTCTTGATTTTAACCCTGACCCTAACGCTAACCCTAACCCTAACCCTAACCCTAAATGCACTGAATTCTAACCAGAACTCTACCCTAAATGTGCTCCATTCAAACCCTAACACTAAATCGTCAATTTGAACACTAAGCCAAAGCCTAAATACACTCGATTCTGATCCAAAATGCAATTCTGACCCTAAGCTTAAACCTAAACCTCGATTCTACCCACACAAACCTTAACCCTAATCCTAACCCTACTCCTATTCCTACCTCTATATGCACTCTAACCCTAACTTTAACCCAACCCCTAACAGTAAAAATGCGCTTGATTCTAACCCTAACCCAAACCCTAACCCTCAATTCTACGAAACCTAACCCTAAACCTAACTCTAACCCTAACACTATCCTTAAATGCTCTCGATTCTAATCTTGACCCTAATAACCCTAACCCAAACCTAAGACTAAATGCAGTGGATTCTAACCATAACTTTAACCCTAATATGCTCGATTCTAAGCCTAACACTAAATCGTCAATCTCAACATTAACCCTAACCCTAAATGCACTCGATTCTAACCCAAAAGGCAATCCTGACCCTAAGCCTAACCCTAAACTTCGATTCTACCAACACAAACCCTAACCCTAATCTTAACCCTACCCCTACCCCTACCCCTCAATGCACTCTAACCCTACCCCTACCCCTAACACTAAGCCTAACCCTAACGAATTCTAACCACAACTCTAACCCTAAATGTGCTCGATTCAAACCCCAACACTAAATCGTCAATGTGAACAATAACACAAGGCCTCAATACACTCGATTCTAATCCAAAATGCAATCCTGACCCTAAGCCTAAACCTAAACCTCGAATCTAGCAACACAAACCTTAACCCTAATCCTAACCCTAACCCTACCACTAGCCCTAAAAGCACTTTAACCCTAACCCTCACCCTAACGCTAACACTAAAACTGTGCTTGATTCTAACCCTAACCCTCACCCTAAGCCTAACCCTCGATTATACGAAAGCTAACCCTAAACTTAACTCTAACCCTAGCACTATCCTTAAATGCTCTCGATTCTAACCCCGACCCTAAACCTAACCCCAACCCTAACCCTAACCCTAACCCTAAATGCACTGAATTCTAATCATAACTCTATCCCTAAATGTGCTTGATTCTAACGCTAAAACTAAAGCATCAATTTCAACACTAACCCTAAGCCTAAATGCTCTGAATTATGACCCAAAATGCTCTCCTGACCCTAAGCCTCACCCAAAACCTCGATTCTACAAACACAAACCCTAACCATAATCCTAATCCTACCGCTAGCCCTACCTCTAAATGCACTCTAACCCTAACACTAACCCTAACCCCAACACTAAGAAGGTGCGTGATTCTAACCCCTACCCTAGCCCTAACCCTAACCCTAACCCTAGCGAATTCTAACCATAACTCTAACCCTAAATGTGCTCGATTCTAACCCTAACACTACATCGTCAATCTCATCACTAACTCTAACCCGGAATGCACTCGATTCTAACCCAAAAGGCAATCCTGACCCTAAGCCCAACCCGAAACCTCGATTCTACCACCACAAACTGTAACCCTAATCCTAACCCTACTCCTACCCCTACCCCTAAATGCACTCTAATCGTAACCCTACCCCAACCCTAATACTACAAATGCGCTTGATTCTAAACCGAACCAGAACCCTAACACTAATCCTAAACCTCGATTCTACGAAACCTAACCCTAAACCTAACTCTAACACTAACACGATCCTTAAATACTCTCGATTGAAACCCTGACCCTAATAACCCTTACCCTACCCCTAACCCTAACCCTAACCCTAAACGCACTGAATTCTAACCATAACTCTATCCCAAAATGTGCTTGATTCGAACGCTAAAACTAAATCGTCAATTTCAACACTAACCCTAAGGCTAAATGCTCTGAATTACGACCCAAAATGCTCTCCTGACCCTAAGCCTAACCCAAAACCTCGATTCTACCAACACAAACCCTAACCCGAATCCTAACCCAACTCCTCCCCTACCCCTAAATGCACTCAGACCCTAACCCTAACCCCAACCCTAACACTAAAAATGCGCTTGATTCTGACCCTTATCCTAACCCTAACCCTAACCCTAACACTAACCCTTGATTCTACGAAGGCTAACCCTAAACCTAACTCTAACCCTAACACTATCCTTAAATGCACTCGATTCTAACCCTCACCCTAAACATAACCCTAACCCTAACCCTAATCCTAACCCTAAATGCACTGGATTCTAACCATAACTCTAATCCTAATGTGCTTGATTCTAACACTAATTCTAAATCGTCAATCTCAACATTAACCCTAACCCTAAATGCACTCGATTCTAACCCAAAAGGCAATCCTGACCCTAACGCTAACCCTAACCCTCAATTCTACGAAACCTAACCCTATACCTAACTCTAACCCTAACACTATCCTTAAATGCTCTCGATTCTAATCCTGACCCTAATAAAACTAACCCTAACCCTAAGCCTAAATGCAGTGGATTCTAACCATAACTCTAACCGTAATATGCTCGATTCTAAGCCTAACACTAAATCGTCAATCGCGACACTAACCCTAACCCTAAATGCACTCGATTCTAACCCAAAAGGCAATCCTGACCCTAAGAATAACCCTAAACTTCGATTCTACCAACACAAACCCTAACCCTAATCCTAATTCTACCCCTACCCCTACCCCTCAATGGACTCTAATCCTATCCCTACCCCTAACACTAACTCTAACCCTAACGAATTCGAACCAAAACTCTAAACCTAAATGTGCTCAATTCTAACCCTAACACTAAATCGTCAATTTCAACACTATCCCTAAACCTAAATGCACTGGATTCTAACCCAAAAGACATTCCTGACCCTAAGCCCAACCCTAAACCTCGATTCTACCAACACAAACCTTAACTCTCATCCTAACTCTACTCATACCCCTACCACTAAATACACTCTAAGCCATACCCTGACGAAAACCACAACACTAAAAATGCGCCTGATTCTAACCCTAACCCTAACCCTAAGCCTTACCTGAAGCCTAAACCTCGATTCTACGAAAGCGAACGCTAAACCTAACTCTAACCCAAGCACTATCCTTAAATGCTCTTGATTTTAACCCTGACCCTAACGCTAACCCTAACCCTAACCCTAACCCTAAATGCACTGAATTCTAACCAGAACTCTAACCCTAAATGTGCTCCATTCAAACCCTAACACTAAATCGTCAATTTGAACACTAAGCCAAAGCCTAAATACACTCGATTCTGATCCAAAATGCAATTCTGACCCTAAGCTTAAACCTAAACCTCGATTCTACCCACACAAACCTTAACCCTAATCCTAACCCTACTCCTATTCCTACCTCTATATGCACTCTAACCCTAACTTTAACCCAACCCCTAACAGTAAAAATGCGCTTGATTCTAACCCTAACCCAAACCCTAACCCTCAATTCTACGAAACCTAACCCTAAACCTAACTCTAACCCTAACACTATCCTTAAATGCTCTCGATTCTAATCTTGACCCTAATAACCCTAACCCAAACCTAAGACTAAATGCAGTGGATTCTAACCATAACTTTAACCCTAATATGCTCGATTCTAAGCCTAACACTAAATCGTCAATCTCAACATTAACCCTAACCCTAAATGCACTCGATTCTAACCCAAAAGGCAATCCTGACCCTAAGCCTAACCCTAAACTTCGATTCTACCAACACAAACCCTAACCCTAATCTTAACCCTACCCCTACCCCTACCCCTCAATGCACTCTAACCCTACCCCTACCCCTAACACTAAGCCTAACCCTAACGAATTCTAACCACAACTCTAACCCTAAATGTGCTCGATTCAAACCCCAACACTAAATCGTCAATGTGAACAATAACACAAGGCCTCAATACACTCGATTCTAATCCAAAATGCAATCCTGACCCTAAGCCTAAACCTAAACCTCGAATCTAGCAACACAAACCTTAACCCTAATCCTAACCCTAACCCTACCACTAGCCCTAAAAGCACTTTAACCCTAACCCTCACCCTAACGCTAACACTAAAACTGTGCTTGATTCTAACCCTAACCCTCACCCTAAGCCTAACCCTCGATTCTACGAAAGCTAACCCTAAACTTAACTCTAACCCTAGCACTATCCTTAAATGCTCTCGATTCTAACCCCGACCCTAAACCTAACCCCAACCCTAACCCTAACCCTAACCCTAAATGCACTGAATTCTAATCATAACTCTATCCCTAAATGTGCTTGATTCTAACGCTAAAACTAAAGCATCAATTTCAACACTAACCCTAAGCCTAAATGCTCTGAATTATGACCCAAAATGCTCTCCTGACCCTAAGCCTCACCCAAAACCTCGATTCTACAAACACAAACCCTAACCATAATCCTAATCCTACCGCTAGCCCTACCTCTAAATGCACTCTAACCCTAACACTAACCCTAACCCCAACACTAAGAAGGTGCGTGATTCTAACCCCTACCCTAGCCCTAACCCTAACCCTAACCCTAGCGAATTCTAACCATAACTCTAACCCTAAATGTGCTCGATTCTAACCCTAACACTAAATCGTCAATCTCATCACTAACTCTAACCCGGAATGCACTCGATTCTAACCCAAAAGGCAATCCTGACCCTAAGCCCAACCCGAAACCTCGATTCTACCACCACAAACTGTAACCCTAATCCTAACCCTACTCCTACCCCTACCCCTAAATGCACTCTAATCGTAACCCTACCCCAACCCTGATACTACAAATGCGCTTGATTCTAAACCGAACCAGAACCCTAACACTAATCCTAACCCTCGATTCTACGAAACCTAACCCTAAACCTAACTCTAACACTAACACGATCCTTAAATACTCTCGATTGAAACCCTGACCCTAATAACCCTTACCCTACCCCTAACCCTAACCCTAACCCTAAACGCACTGAATTCTAACCATAACTCTATCCCAAAATGTGCTTGAATCGAACGCTAAAACTAAATCGTCAATTTCAACACTAACCCTAAGGCTAAATGCTCTGAATTACGACCCAAAATGCTCTCCTGACCCTAAGCCTAACCCAAAACCTCGATTCTACCAACACAAACCCTAACCCTAATCCTAACCCAACTCCTCCCCTACCCCTAAATGCACTCAGACCCTAACCCTAACCCCAACCCTAACACTAAAAATGCACTTGATTCTAAACCTAATCCTAACCCTAACCCTAACCCTAACACTAACCCTTGATTCTACGAAGGCTAACCCTAAACCTAACTCTAACCCTAACACTATCCTTAAATGCACTCGATTCTAACCCTCACCCTAAACATAACCCTAACCCTAACCCTAATCCTAACCCTAAATGCACTGGATTCTAACCATAACTCTAATCCTAATGTGCTTGATTCTAACACTAATTCTAAATCGTCAATCTCAACATTAACCCTAACCTTAAATGCACTCGATTCTAACCCAAAAGGCAATCCTGACCCTAACGCTAACCCTAACCCTCAATTCTACGAAACCTAACCCTATACCTAACTCTAACCCTAACACTATCCTTAAATGCTCTCGATTCTAATCCTGACCCTAATAAAACTAACCCTAACCCTAAGCCTAAATGCAGTGGATTTTAACCATAACTCTAACCGTAATATGCTCGATTCTAAGCCTAACACTAAATCGTCAATCGCGACACTAACCCTAACCCTAAATGCACTCGATTCTAACCCAAAAGGCAATCCTGACCCTAAGAATAACCCTAAACTTCGATTCTACCAACACAAACCCTAACCCTAAACCTAATTCTACCCCTACCCCTACCCCTCAATGGACTCTAATCCTACCCCTACCCCTAACACTAACTCTAACCCTAACGAATTCGAACCAAAACTCTAAACCTAAATGTGCTCAATTCTAACCCTAACACTAAATCGTCAATTTCAACACTATCCCTAAACCTAAATGCACTGGATTCTAACCCAAAAGACATTCCTGACCCTAAGCCCAACCCTAAACCTCGATTCTACCAACACAAACCTTAACTCTCATCCTAACTCTATTCATACCCCTACCACTAAATACACTCTAAGCCATACCCTGACGAAAACCACAACACTAAAAATGCGCCTGATTCTAACCCTAACCCTAACCCTAAGCCTTACCTGAAGCCTAAACCTCGATTCTACGAAAGCGAACGCTAAACCTAACTCTAACCCAAGCACTATCCTTAAATGCTCTTCATTTTAACCCTGACCCTAACGCTAACCCTAACCCTAACCCTAACCCTAAATGCACTGAATTCTAACCAGAACTCTAACCCTAAATGTGCTCCATTCAAACCCTAACACTAAATCGTCAATTTGAACACTAAGCCAAAGCCTAAATACACTCGATTCTGATCCAAAATGCAATTCTGACCCTAAGCTTAAACCCTAAACCTCGATTCTACCCACACAAACCTTAACCCTAATCCTAACCCTACTCCTATTCCTACCTCTATATGCACTCTAACCCTAACTTTAACCCAACCCCTAACAGTAAAAATGCGCTTGATTCTAACCCTAACCCAAACCCTAACCCTCAATTCTACGAAACCTAACCCTAAACCTAACTCTAACCCTAACACTATCCTTAAATGCTCTCGATTCTAATCTTGACCCTAATAACCCTAACCCAAACCTAAGACTAAATGCAGTGGATTCTAACCATAACTTTAACCCTAATATGCTCGATTCTAAGCCTAACACTAAATCGTCAATCTCAACATTAACCCTAACCCTAAATGCACTCGATTCTAACCCAAAAGGCAATCCTGACCCTAAGCCTAACCCTAAACTTCGATTCTACCAACACAAACCCTAACCCTAATCTTAACCCTACCCCTACCCCTACCCCTCAATGCACTCTAACCCTACCCCTAGCCCTAACACTAAGCCTAACCCTAACGAATTCTAACCACAACTCTAACCCTAAATGTGCTCGATTCAAACCCCAACACTAAATCGTCAATGTGAACAATAACACAAGGCCTCAATACACTCGATTCTAATCCAAAATGCAATCCTGACCCTAAGCCTAAACCTAAACCTCGAATCTAGCAACACAAACCTTAACCCTAATCCTAACCCTAACCCTACCACTAGCCCTAAAAGCACTTTAACCCTAACCCTCACCCTAACGCTAACACTAAAACTGTGCTTGATTCTAACCCTAACCCTCACCCTAAGCCTAACCCTAAGCCTAACCCTCGATTCTACGAAAGCTAACCCTAAACTTAACTCTAACCCTAGCACTATCCTTAAATGCTCTCGATTCTAACCCCGACCCTAAACCTAACCCCAACCCTAACCCTAACCCTAACCCTAAATGCACTGAATTCTAATCATAACTCTATCCCTAAATGTGCTTAATTCTAACGATAAAACTAAAGCATCAATTTCAACACTAACCCTAAGCCTAAATGCTCTGAATTATGACCCAAAATGCTCTCCTGACCCTAAGTCTCACCCAAAACCTCGATTCTACAAACACAAACCCTAACCATAATCCTAATCCTACCGCTAGCCCTACCTCTAAATGCACTCTAACCCTAACACTAACCCTAACCCCAACACTAAGAAGGTGCGTGATTCTAACCCCTACCCTAGCCCTAACCCTAACCCTAACCCTAGCGAATTCTAACCATAACTCTAACCCTAAATGTGCTCGATTCTAACCCTAACACTAAATCGTCAATCTCATCACTAACTCTAACCCGTAATGCACTCGATTCTAACCCAAAAGGCAATCCTGACCCTAAGCCCAACCCGAAACCTCGATTCTACCACCACAAACTGTAACCCTAATCCTAACCCTACTCCTACCCCTACCCCTAAATGCACTCTAATCGTAACCCTACCCCAACCTTAATACTACAAATGCGCTTGATTCTAAACCGAACCAGAACCCTAACACTAATCCTAACCCTCGATTCTACGAAACCTAACCCTAAACCTAACTCTAACACTAACACGATCCTTAAATACTCTCGATTGAAACCCTGACCCTAATAACCCTTACCCTACCCCTAACCCTAACCCTAACCCTAAACGCACTGAATTCTAACCATAACTCTATCCCAAAATGTGCTTGATTCGAACGCTAAAACTAAATCGTCAATTTCAACACTAACCCTAAGGCTAAATGCTCTGAATTACGACCCAAAATGCTCTCCTGACACTAAGCCTAACCCAAAACCTCGATTCTACCAACACAAACACTAACCCTAATCCTAACCCAACTCCTCCCCTACCCCTAAATGCACTCAGACCCTAACCCTAACCCCAACCCTAACACTAAAAATGCACTTGATTCTAACCCTAATCCTAACCCTAACCCTAACCCTAACACTAACCCTTGATTCTACGAAGGCTAACCCTAAACCTAACTCTAACCCTAACACTATCCTTAAATGCACTCGATTCTAACCCTCACCCTAAACATAACCCTAACCCTAACCCTAATCCTAACCCTAAATGCACTGGATTCTAACCATAACTCTAATCCTAATGTGCTTGATTCTAACACTAATTCTAAATCGTCAATCTCAACATTAACCCTAACCCTAAATGCACTCGATTCTAACCCAAAAGGCAATCCTGACCCTAACGCTAACCCTAACCCTCAATTCTACGAAACCTAACCCTATACCTAACTCTAACCCTAACACTATCCTTAAATGCTCTCGATTCTAATCCTGACCCTAATAAAACTAACCCTAACCCTAAGCCTAAATGCAGTGGATTTTAACCATAACTCTAACCGTAATATGCTCGATTCTAAGCCTAACACTAAATCGTCAATCGCCACACTAACCCTAACCCTAAATGCACTCGATTCTAACCCAAAAGGCAATCCTGACCCTAAGAATAACCCTAAACTTCGATTCTACCAACACAAACCCTAACCCTAATCCTAATTCTACCCCTACCCCTACCCCTCAATGGACTCTAATCCTATCCCTACCCCTAACACTAACTCTAACCCTAACGAATTCGAACCAAAACTCTAAACCTAAATGTGCTCAATTCTAACCCTAACACTAAATCGTCAATTTCAACACTATCCCTAAACCTAAATGCACTGGATTCTAACCCAAAAGACATTCCTGACCCTAAGCCCAACCCTAAACCTCGATTCTACCAACACAAACCTTAACTCTCATCCTAACTCTACTCATACCCCTACCACTAAATACACTCTAAGCCATACCCTGACGAAAACCACAACACTAAAAATGCGCCTGATTCTAACCCTAACCCTAAACCTAAGCCTTACCTGAAGCCTAAACCTCGATTCTACGAAAGCGACCGCTAAACCTAACTCTAACCCAAGCACTATCCTTAAATGCTCTTCATTTTAACCCTGACCCTAACGCTAACCCTAACCCTAACCCTAACCCTAAATGCACTGAATTCTAACCAGAACTCTAACCCTAAATGTGCTCCATTCAAACCCTAACACTAAATCGTCAATTTGAACACTAAGCCAAAGCCTAAATACACTCGATTCTGATTCAAAATGCAATTCTGACCCTAAGCTTAAACCCTAAACCTCGATTCTACCCACACAAACCTTAACCCTAATCCTAACCCTACTCCTATTCCTACCTCTATATGCACTCTAACCCTAACTTTAACCCAACCCCTAACAGTAAAAATGCGCTTGATTCTAACCCTAACCCAAACCCTAACCCTCAATTCTACGAAACCTAACCCTAAAGCTAACTCTAACCCTAACACTATCCTTAAATGCTCTCGATTCTAATCTTGACCCTAATAACCCTAACCCAAACCTAAGACTAAATGCAGTGGATTCTAACCATAACTTTAACCCTAATATGCTCGATTCTAAGCCTAACACTAAATCGTCAATCTCAACATTAACCCTAACCCTAAATGCACTCGATTCTAACCCAAAAGGCAATCCTGACCCTAAGCCTAACCCTAAACTTCGATTCTACCAACACAAACCCTAACCCTAATCTTAACCCTACCCCTACCCCTACCCCTCAATGCACTCTAACCCTACCCCTACCCCTAACACTAAGCCTAACCCTAACGAATTCTAACCACAACTCTAACCCTAAATGTGCTCGATTCAAACCCCAACACTAAATCGTCAATGTGAACAATAACACAAGGCCTCAATACACTCGATTCTAATCCAAAATGCAATCCTGACCCTAAGCCTAAACCTAAACCTCGAATCTAGCAACACAAACCTTAACCCTAATCCTAACCCTAACCCTACCACTAGCCCTAAAAGCACTTTAACCCTAACCCTCACCCTAACGCTAACACTAAAACTGTGCTTGATTCTAACCCTAACCCTCACCCTAAGCCTAACCCTCGATTCTACGAAAGCTAACCCTAAATTTAACTCTAACCCTAGCACTATCCTTAAATGCTCTCGATTCTAACCCCGACCCTAAACCTAACCCCAACCCTAACCCTAACCCTAACCCTAAATGCACTGAATTCTAATCATAACTCTATCCCTAAATGTGCTTGATTCGAACGCTAAAACTAAAGCATCAATTTCAACACTAACCCTAAGCCTAAATGCTCTGAATTACGACCCAAAATGCTCTCCTGACCCTAAGCCTCACCCAAAACCTCGATTCTACAAACACAAACCCTAACCATAATCCTAATCCTACCGCTAGCCCTACCTCTAAATGCACTCTAACCCTAACACTAACCCTAACCCCAACACTAAGAAGGTGCGTGATTCTAACCCCTACCCTAGCCCTAACCCTAACCCTAACCCTAGCGAATTCTAACCATAACTCTAACCCTAAATGTGCTCGATTCTAACCCTAACACTAAATCGTCAATCTCATCACTAACTCTAACCCGGAATGCACTCGATTCTAACCCAAAAGACATTCCTGACCCTAAGCCCAACCCTAAACCTCGATTCTACCAACACAAACCTTAACTCTCATCCTAACTCTACTCATACCCCTACCACTAAATACACTCTAAGCCATACCCTGACGAAAACCACAACACTAAAAATGCGCCTGATTCTAACCCTAACCCTAACCCTAAGCCTTACCTGAAGCCTAAACCTCGATTCTACGAAAGCGAACGCTAAACCTAACTCTAACCCAAGCACTATCCTTAAATGCTCTTCATTTTAACCCTGACCCTAACGCTAACCCTAACCCTAACCCTAACCCTAAATGCACTGAATTCTAACCAGAACTCTAACCCTAAATGTGCTCCATTCAAACCCTAACACTAAATCGTCATTTTGAACACTGAGCCAAAGCCTAAATACACTCGATTCTGATCCAAAATGCAATTCTGACCCTAAGCTTAAACCCTAAACCTCGATTCTACCCACACAAACCTTAACCCTAATCCTAACCCTACTCCTATTCCTACCTCTATATGCACTCTAACCCTAACTTTAACCCAACCCCTAACAGTAAAAATGCGCTTGATTCTAACCCTAACCCAAACCCTAACCCTCAATTCTACGATACCTAACCCTAAACCTAACTCTAACCCTAACACTATCCTTAAATGCTCTCGATTCTAATCTTGACCCTAATAACCCTAACCCAAACCTAAGACTAAATGCAGTGGATTCTAACCATAACTTTAACCCTAATATGCTCGATTCTAAGCCTAACACTAAATCGTCAATCTCAACATTAACCCTAACCCTAAATGCACTCGATTCTAACCCAAAAGGCAATCCTGACCCTAAGCCTAACCCTAAACTTCGATTCTACCAACACAAACCCTAACCCTAATCTTAACCCTACCCCTACCCCTACCCCTCAATGCACTCTAACCCTACCCCTACCCCTAACACTAAGCCTAACCCTAACGAATTCTAACCACAACTCTAACCCTAAATGTGCTCGATTCAAACCCCAACACTAAATCGTCAATGTGAACAATAACACAAGGCCTCAATACACTCGATTCTAATCCAAAATGCAATCCTGACCCTAAGCCTAAACCTAAACCTCGAATCTAGCAACACAAACCTTAACCCTAATCCTAACCCTAACCCTACCACTAGCCCTAAAAGCACTTTAACCCTAACCCTCACCCTAACGCTAACACTAAAACTGTGCTTGATTCTAACCCTAACCCTCACCCTAAGCCTAACCCTAAGCCTAACCCTCGATTCTACGAAAGCTAACCCTAAACTTAACTCTAACCCTAGCACTATCCTTAAATGCTCTCGATTCTAACCCCGACCCTAAACCTAACCCCAACCCTAACCCTAACCCTAACCCTAAATGCACTGAATTCTAATCATAACTCTATCCCTAAATGTGCTTAATTCTAACGCTAAAACTAAAGCATCAATTTCAACACTAACCCTAAGCCTAAATGCTCTGAATTATGACCCAAAATGCTCTCCTGACCCTAAGCCTCACCCAAAACCTCGATTCTACAAACACAAACCCTAACCATAATCCTAATCCTACCGCTAGCCCTACCTCTAAATGCACTCTAACCCTAACACTAACCCTAACCCCAACACTAAGAAGGTGCGTGATTCTAACCCCTACCCTAGCCCTAACCCTAACCCTAACCCTAGCGAATTCTAACCATAACTCTAACCCTAAATGTGCTCGATTCTAACCCTAACACTAAATCGTCAATCTCATCACTAACTCTAACCCGGAATGCACCCGATTCTAACCCAAAAGGCAATCCTGACCCTAAGCCCAACCCGAAACCTCGATTCTACCACCACAAACTGTAACCCTAATCCTAACCCTACTCCTACCCCTACCCCTAAATGCACTCTAATCGTAACCCTACCCCAACCTTAATACTACAAATGCGCTTGATTCTAAACCGAACCAGAACCCTAACACTAATCCTAACCCTCGATTCTACGAAACCTAACCCTAAACCTAACTCTAACACTAACACGATCCTTTAATACTCTCGATTGAAACCCTGACCCTAATAACCCTTACCCTACCCCTAACCCTAACCCTAACCCTAAACGCACTGAATTCTAACCATAACTCTATCCCAAAATGTGCTTGATTCGAACGCTAAAACTAAATCGTCAATTTCAACACTAACCCTAAGGCTAAATGCTCTGAATTACGACCCAAAATGCTCTCCTGACACTAAGCCTAACCCAAAACCTCGATTCTACCAACACAAACACTAACCCTAATCCTAACCCAACTCCTCCCCTACCCCTAAATGCACTCAGACCCTAACCCTAACCCCAACCCTAACACTAAAAATGCACTTGATTCTAACCCTAATCCTAACCCTAACCCTAACCCTAACACTAACCCTTGATTCTACGAAGGCTAACCCTAAACCTAACTCTAACCCTAACACTATCCTTAAATGCACTCGATTCTAACCCTCACCCTAAACATAACCCTAACCCTAACCCTAATCCTAACCCTAAATGCACTGGATTCTAACCATAACTCTAATCCTAATGTGCTTGATTCTAACACTAATTCTAAATCGTCAATCTCAACATTAACCCTAACCCTAAATGCACTCGATTCTAACCCAAAAGGCAATCCTGACCCTAACGCTAACCCTAACCCTCAATTCTACGAAACCTAACCCTATACCTAACTCTAACCCTAACACTATCCTTAAATGCTCTCGATTCTAATCCTGACCCTAATAAAACTAACCCTAACCCTAAGCCTAAATGCAGTGGATTTTAACCATAACTCTAACCGTAATATGCTCGATTCTAAGCCTAACACTAAATCGTCAATCGCGACACTAACCCTAACCCTAAATGCACTCGATTCTAACCCAAAAGGCAATCCTGACCCTAAGAATAACCCTAAACTTCGATTCTACCAACACAAACCCTAACCCTAATCCTAATTCTACCCCTACCCCTACCCCTCAATGGACTCTAATCCTATCCCTACCCCTAACACTAACTCTAACCCTAACGAATTCGAACCAAAACTCTAAACCTAAATGTGCTCAATTCTAACCCTAACACTAAATCGTCAATTTCAACACTATCCCTAAACCTAAATGCACTGGATTCTAACCCAAAAGACATTCCTGACCCTAAGCCCAACCCTAAACCTCGATTCTACCAACACAAACCTTAACTCTCATCCTAACTCTACTCATACCCCTACCACTAAATACACTCTAAGCCATACCCTGACGAAAACCACAACACTAAAAATGCGCCTGATTCTAACCCTAACCCTAAACCTAAGCCTTACCTGAAGCCTAAACCTCGATTCTACGAAAGCGACCGCTAAACCTAACTCTAACCCAAGCACTATCCTTAAATACTCTTCATTTTAACCCTGACCCTAACGCTAACCCTAACCCTAACCCTAACCCTAAATGCACTGAATTCTAACCAGAACTCTAACCCTAAATGTGCTCCATTCAAACCCTAACACTAAATCGTCAATTTGAACACTAAGCCAAAGCCTAAATACACTCGATTCTGATTCAAAATGCAATTCTGACCCTAAGCTTAAACCCTAAACCTCGATTCTACCCACACAAACCTTAACCCTAATCCTAACCCTACTCCTATTCCTACCTCTATATGCACTCTAACCCTAACTTTAACCCAACCCCTAACAGTAAAAATGCGCTTGATTCTAACCCTAACCCAAACCCTAACCCTCAATTCTACGAAACCTAACCCTAAAGCTAACTCTAACCCTAACACTATCCTTAAATGCTCTCGATTCTAATCTTGACCCTAATAACCCTAACCCAAACCTAAGACTAAATGCAGTGGATTCTAACCATAACTTTAACCCTAATATGCTCGATTCTAAGCCTAACACTAAATCGTCAATCTCAACATTAACCCTAACCCTAAATGCACTCGATTCTAACCCAAAAGGCAATCCTGACCCTAAGCCTAACCCTAAACTTCGATTCTACCAACACAAACCCTAACCCTAATCTTAACCCTACCCCTACCCCTACCCCTCAATGCACTCTAACCCTACCCCTACCCCTAACACTAAGCCTAACCCTAACGAATTCTAACCAGAACTCTAACCCTAAATGTGCTCGATTCAAACCCCAACACTAAATCGTCAATGTGAACAATAACACAAGGCCTCAATACACTCGATTCTAATCCAAAATGCAATCCTGACCCTAAGCCTAAACCTAAACCTCGAATCTAGCAACACAAACCTTAACCCTAATCCTAACCCTAACCCTACCACTAGCCCTAAAAGCACTTTAACCCTAACCCTCACCCTAACGCTAACACTAAAACTGTGCTTGATTCTAACCCTAACCCTCACCCTAAGCCTAACCCTCGATTCTACGAAAGCTAACCCTAAATTTAACTCTAACCCTAGCACTATCCTTAAATGCTCTCGATTCTAACCCCGACCCTAAACCTAACCCCAACCCTAACCCTAACCCTAACCCTAAATGCACTGAATTCTAATCATAACTCTATCCCTAAATGTGCTTGATTCGAACGCTAAAACTAAAGCATCAATTTCAACACTAACCCTAAGCCTAAATGCTCTGAATTACGACCCAAAATGCTCTCCTGACCCTAAGCCTCACCCAAAACCTCGATTCTACAAACACAAACCCTAACCATAATCCTAATCCTACCGCTAGCCCTACCTCTAAATGCACTCTAACCCTAACACTAACCCTAACCCCAACACTAAGAAGGTGCGTGATTCTAACCCCTACCCTAGCCCTAACCCTAACCCTAACCCTAGCGAATTCTAACCATAACTCTAACCCTAAATGTGCTCGATTCTAACCCTAACACTAAATCGTCAATCTCATCACTAACTCTAACCCGGAATGCACTCGATTCTAACCCAAAAGACATTCCTGACCCTAAGCCCAACCCTAAACCTCGATTCTACCAACACAAACCTTAACTCTCATCCTAACTCTACTCATACCCCTACCACTAAATACACTCTAAGCCATACCCTGACGAAAACCACAACACTAAAAATGCGCCTGATTCTAACCCTAACCCTAACCCTAAGCCTTACCTGAAGCCTAAACCTCGATTCTACGAAAGCGAACGCTAAACCTAACTCTAACCCAAGCACTATCCTTAAATGCTCTTCATTTTAACCCTGACCCTAACGCTAACCCTAACCCTAACCCTAACCCTAAATGCACTGAATTCTAACCAGAACTCTAACCCTAAATGTGCTCCATTCAAACCCTAACACTAAATCGTCATTTTGAACACTGAGCCAAAGCCTAAATACACTCGATTCTGATCCAAAATGCAATTCTGACCCTAAGCTTAAACCCTAAACCTCGATTCTACCCACACAAACCTTAACCCTAATCCTAACCCTACTCCTATTCCTACCTCTATATGCACTCTAACCCTAACTTTAACCCAACCCCTAACAGTAAAAATGCGCTTGATTCTAACCCTAACCCAAACCCTAACCCTCAATTCTACGATACCTAACCCTAAACCTAACTCTAACCCTAACACTATCCTTAAATGCTCTCGATTCTAATCTTGACCCTAATAACCCTAACCCAAACCTAAGACTAAATGCAGTGGATTCTAACCATAACTTTAACCCTAATATGCTCGATTCTAAGCCTAACACTAAATCGTCAATCTCAACATTAACCCTAACCCTAAATGCACTCGATTCTAACCCAAAAGGCAATCCTGACCCTAAGCCTAACCCTAAACTTCGATTCTACCAACACAAACCCTAACCCTAATCTTAACCCTACCCCTACCCCTACCCCTCAATGCACTCTAACCCTACCCCTACCCCTAACACTAAGCCTAACCCTAACGAATTCTAACCACAACTCTAACCCTAAATGTGCTCGATTCAAACCCCAACACTAAATCGTCAATGTGAACAATAACACAAGGCCTCAATACACTCGATTCTAATCCAAAATGCAATCCTGACCCTAAGCCTAAACCTAAACCTCGAATCTAGCAACACAAACCTTAACCCTAATCCTAACCCTAACCCTACCACTAGCCCTAAAAGCACTTTAACCCTAACCCTCACCCTAACGCTAACACTAAAACTGTGCTTGATTCTAACCCTAACCCTCACCCTAAGCCTAACCCTCGATTCTACGAAAGCTAACCCTAAACTTAACTCTAACCCTAGCACTATCCTTAAATGCTCTCGATTCTAACCCCGACCCTAAACCTAACCCCAACCCTAACCCTAACCCTAACCCTAAATGCACTGAATTCTAATCATAACTCTAACCCTAAATGTGCTTGATTATAACGCTAAAACTAAAGCATCAATTTCAACACTAACCCTAAGCCTAAATGCTCTGAATTATGACCCAAAATGCTCTCCTGACCCTAAGCCTCACCCAAAACCTCGATTCTACAAACACAAACCCTAACCATAATCCTAATCCTACCGCTACCCCTACCTCTAAATGCACTCTAACCCTAACACTAACCCTAACCCTAACACTAAAAAGGCGCGTGATTCTAACCCCTACCCTAGCCCTAACCCTAACCCTAACCCTAGCGAATTCTAACCATAACTATAACCCTAAATGTGCTCGATTCTAACCCTAACACTAAATCGTCAATCTCATCACTAACTCTAACCCGTAATGCACTCGATTCTAACCCAAAAGGCAATCCTGACCCTAAGCCCAACCCGAAACCTCGATTCTACCACCACAAACTGTAACCCTAATCCTAACCCTACTCCTACCCCTACCCCTAAATGCACTCTAATCGTCACCCTACCCCAACCCTAATACTACAAATGCGCTTGATTCTAAACCGAACCAGAACCCTAACACTAATCCTAACCCTCGATTCTACGAAACCTAACCCTAAACCTAACTCTAACACTAACACGATCCTTAAATACTCTCGATTGAAACCCTGACCCTAATAACCCTTACCCTACCCCTAACCCTAACCCTAACCCTAAACGCACTGAATTCTAACCATAACTCTATCCCAAAATGTGCTTGATTCGAACGCTAAAACTAAATCGTCAATTTCAACACTAACCCTAAGGCTAAATGCTCTGAATTACGACCCAAAATGCTCTCCTGACCCCAAGTCTAACCCAAAACCTCGATTCTACCAACACAAACCCTAACCCTAATCCTAACCCAACTCCTCCCCTACCCCTAAATGCACTCAGACCCTAACCCTAACCCCAACCCTAACACTAAAAATGCACTTGATTCTAAACCTAATCCTAACCCTAACCCTAACCCTAACACTAACCCTTGATTCTACGAAGGCTAACCCTAAACCTCACTCTAACCCTAACACTATCCTTAAATGCACTCGATTCTAACCCTCACCCTAAACATAACCCTAACCCTAACCCTAATCCTAACCCTAAATGCACTGGATTCTAACCATAACTCTAATCCTAATGTGCTTGATTCTAACACTAATTCTAAATCGTCAATCTCAACATTAACCCTAACCCTAAATGCACTCGATTCTAACCCAAAAGGCAATCCTGACCCTAACGCTAACCCTAACCCTCAATTCTACGAAACCTAACCCTATACCTAACTCTAACCCTAACACTATCCTTAAATGCTCTCGATTCTAATCCTGACCCTAATAAAACTAACCCTAACCCTAAGCCTAAATGCAGTGGATTTTAACCATAACTCTAACCGTAATATGCTCGATTCTAAGCCTAACACTAAATCGTCAATCGCGACACTAACCCTAACCCTAAATGCACTCGATTCTAACCCAAAAGGCAATCCTGACCCTAAGAATAACCCTAAACTTCGATTCTACCAACACAAACCCTAACCCTAATCCTAATTCTACCCCTACCCCTACCCCTCAATGGACTCTAATCCTATCCCTACCCCTAACACTAACTCTAACCTTAACGAATTCGAACCAAAACTCTAAACCAAAATGTGCTCAATTCTAACCCTAACACTAAATCGTCAATTTCAACACTATCCCTAAAACTAAATGCACTGGATTCTAACCCAAAAGACATTCCTGACCCTAAGCCCAACCCTAAACCTCGATTCTACCAACACAAACCTTAACTCTCATCCTAACTCTACTCATACCCCTACCACTAAATACACTCTAAGCCATACCCTGACGAAAACCACAACACTAAAAATGCGCCTGATTCTAACCCTAACCCTAACCCTAAGCCTTACCTGAAGCCTAAACCTCGATTCTACGAAAGCGAACGCTAAACCTAACTCTAACCCAAGCACTATCCTTAAATGCTCTTCATTTTAACACTGACCCTAACGCTAACCCTAACCCTAACCCTAACCCTAAATGCACTGAATTCTAACCAGAACTCTAACCCTAAATGTGCTCCATTCAAACCCTAACACTAAATCGTCAATTTGAACACTAAGCCAAAGCCTAAATACACTCGATTCTGATCCAAAATGCAATTCTGACCCTAAGCTTAAACCTAAACCTCGATTCTACCCACACAAACCTTAACCCTAATCCTAACCCTACTCCTATTCCTACCTCTATATGCACTCTAACCCTAACTTTAACCCAACCCCTAACAGTAAAAATGCGCTTGATTCTAACCCTAACCCAAACCCTAACCCTCAATTCTACGAAACCTAACCCTAAAGCTAACTCTAACCCTAACACTATCCTTAAATGCTCTCGATTCTAATCTTGACCTAATAACCCTAACCCAAACCTAAGACTAAATGCAGTGGATTCTAACCATAACTTTAACCCTAATATGCTCGATTCTAAGCCTAACACTAAATCGTCAATCTCAACATTAACCCTAACCCTAAATGCACTCGATTCTAACCCAAAAGGCAATCCTGACCCTAAGCCTAACCCTAAACTTCGATTCTACCAACACAAACCCTAACCCTAATCTTAACCCTACCCCTACCCCTACCCCTCAATGCACTCTAACCCTACCCCTACCCCTAACACTAAGCCTAACCCTAACGAATTCTAACCACAACTCTAACCCTAAATGTGCTCGATTCAAACCCCAACACTAAATCGTCAATGTGAACAATAACACAAGGCCTCAATACACTCGATTCTAATCCAAAATGCAATCCTGACCCTAAGCCTAAACCTAAACCTCGAATCTAGCAACACAAACCTTAACCCTAATCCTAACCCTAACCCTACCACTAGCCCTAAAAGCACTTTAACCCTAACCCTCACCCTAACGCTAACACTAAAACTGTGCTTGATTCTAACCCTAACCCTCACCCTAAGCCTAACCCTCGATTCTACGACAGCTAACCCTAAACTTAACTCTAACCCTAGCACTATCCTTAAATGCTCTCGATTCTAACCCCGACCCTAAACCTAACCCCAACCCTAACCCTAACCCTAACCCTAAATGCACTGAATTCTAATCATAACTCTAACCCTAAATGTGCTTGATTCTAACGCTAAAACTAAAGCATCAATTTCAACACTAACCCTAAGCCTAAATGCTCTGAATTATGACCCAAAATGCTCTCCTGACCCTAAGCCTCACTCAAAACCTCGATTCTACAAACACAAACCCTAACCATAATCCTAATCCTACCGCTACCCCTACCTCTAAATGCACTCTAACCCTAACACTAACCCTAACCCTAACACTAAAAAGGCGCGTGATTCTAACCCCTACCTTAGCCCTAACCCTAACCCTAACCCTAGCGAATTCTAACCATAACTCTAACCCTAAATGTGCTCGATTCTAACCCTAACACTAAATCGTCAATCTCATCACTAACTCTAACCCGTAATGCACTCGATTCTAACCCAAAAGGCTATCCTGACCCTAAGCCCAACCCGAAACCTCGATTCTACCACCACAAACTGTAACCCTAATCCTAACCCTACTCCTACCCCTACCCCTAAATGCACTCTAATCGTAACCCTACCCCAACCCTAATACTACAAATGCGCTTGATTCTAAACCGAACCAGAACCCTAACACTAATCCTAACCCTCGATTCTCCGAAACCTAACCCTAAACCTAACTCTAACACTAACACGATCCTTAAATACACTCGATTGAAACCCTGACCCTAATAACCCTTACCCTACCCCTAACCCTAACCCTAACCCTAAACGCACTGAATTCTAACCATAACTCTATCCCAAAATGTGCTTGATTCGAACGCTAAAACTAAATCGTCAATTTCAACACTAACCCTAAGGCTAAATGCTCTGAATTACGACCCAAAATGCTCTCCTGACCCTAAGCCTAACCCAAAACCTCGATTCTACCAACACAAACCCTAACCCTAATCCTAACCCAACTCCCTCCCTACCCCTAAATGCACTCAGACCCTAACCCTAACGCCAACCCTAACACTAAAAATGCACTTGATTCTAAACCTAATCCTAACCCTAACCCTAACCCTAACACTAACCCTTGATTCTACGAAGGCTAACCCTAAACCTAACTCTAACCCTAACACTATCCTTAAATGCACTCGATTCTAACCCTCACCCTAAACATAACCCTAACCCTAACCCTAATCCTAACCCTAAATGCACTGGATTCTAACCATAACTCTAATCCTAATGTGCTTGATTCTAACACTAATTCTAAATCGTCAATCTCAACATTAACCCTAACCCTAAATGCACTCGATTCTAACCCAAAAGGCAATCCTGACCCTAACGCTAACCCTACCCTCAATTCTACGAAACCTAACCCTATACCTAACTCTAACCCTAACACTATCCTTAAATGCTCTCGATTCTAATCCTGACCCTAATAAAACTAACCCTAACCCTAAGCCTAAATGCAGTGGATTTTAACCATAACTCTAACCGTAATATGCTCGATTCTAAGCCTAACACTAAATCGTCAATCGCGACACTAACCCTAACCCTAAATGCACTCGATTCTAACCCAAAAGGCAATCCTGACCCTAAGAATAACCCTAAACTTCGATTCTACCAACACAAACCCTAACCCTAATCCTAATTCTACCCCTACCCCTACCCCTCAATGGACTCTAATCCTATCCCTACCCCTAACACTAACCCTAACCCTAACGAATTCGAACCAAAACTCTAAACCTAAATGTGCTCAATTCTAACCCTAACACTAAATCGTCAATTTCAACACTATCCCTAAACCTAAATGCACTGGATTCTAACCCAAAAGACATTCCTGACCCTAAGCCCAACCTAAACCTCGATTCCTACCAACACAAACCTTAACTCTAATCCTAACTCTACTCAAACCCCTACCACTAAATACACTCTAAGCCATACCCTGACGAAAACCACAACACTAAAAATGCGCCTGATTCTAACCCTAACCCTAACCCTAAGCCTTACCTGAAGCCTAAACCTCGATTCTACGAAAGCGAACGCTAAACCTAACTCTAACCCAAGCACTATCCTTAAATACTCTTCATTTTAACCCTGACCCTAACGCTAACCCTAACCCTAACCCTAACCCTAAATGCACTGAATTCTAACCAGAACTCTAACCCTAAATGTGCTCCATTCAAACCCTAACACTAAATCGTCAATTTGAACACTAAGCCAAAGCCTAAATACACTCGATTCTGATCCAAAATGCATTTCTGACCCTAAGCTTAAACCTAAACCTCGATTCTACCACACAAACCTTAACCCTAATCCTAACCCTACTCCTATTCCTACCTCTATATGCACTCTAACCCTAACTTTAACCCAACCCCTAACAGTAAAAATGCGCTTGATTCTAACCCTAACCCAAACCCTAACCCTCAATTCTACGAAACCTAACCCTAAACCTAACTCTAACCCTAACACTATCCTTAAATGCTCTCGATTCTAATCTTGACCCTAATAACCCTAACCCAAACCTAAGACTAAATGCAGTGGATTCTAACCATAACTTTAACCCTAATATGCTCGATTCTAAGCCTAACACTAAATCGTCAATCTCAACACTCACCCTAACCCTAAATGCACTCGATTCTAACCCAAAGGCAATCCTGACCCTAAGCCTAACCCTAAACTTCGATTCTACCAACACAAACCCTAACCCTAATCTTAACCCTACCCCTACCCCTACCCCTCAATGCACTCTAACCCTACCCCTAGCCCTAACACTAAGCCTAACCCTAACGAATTCTAACCAGAACTCTAACCCTAAATGTGCTCGATTCAAACCCCAACACTAAATCGTCAATGTGAACAATAACACAAGGCCTCAATACACTCGATTCTAATCCAAAATGCAATCCTGACCCTAAGCCTAAACCTAAACCTCGAATCTAGCAACACAAACCTTAACCCTAATCCTAACCCTAACCCTACCACTAGCCCTAAAAGCACTTTAACCCTAACCCTCACCCTAACGCTAACACTAAAACTGTGCTTGATTCTAACCCTAACCCTCACCCTAAGCCTAACCCTAAGCCTAACCCTCGATTCTACGAAAGCTAACCCTAAACTTAACTCTAACCCTAGCACTATCCTTAAATGCTCTCGATTCTAACCCCGACCCTAAACCTAACCCCAACCCTAACACTAACCCTAACCCTAAACGCACTGAATTCTAACCATAACTCTATCCCAAAATGTGCTTGATTCGAACGCTAAAACTAAATCGTCAATTTCAACACTAACCTTAAGGCTAAATGCTCTGAATTACGACCCAAAATGCTCTCCTGACCCTAAGCCTAACCCAAAACCTCGATTCTACCAACACAAACCCTAACCCTAATCCTAACCCAACTCCTCCCCTACCCCTAAATGCACTCAGACCCTAACCCTAACCCCAACCCTAGCACTAAAAATGCGCTTGATTCTAACCCTAATCCTAACCCTAACCCTAACCCTAACACTAACCCTTGATTCTACGAAGGCTAACCCTAAACCTAACTCTAACCCTAACACTATCCTTAAATGCACTCGATTCTAACCCTCACCCTAAACATAACCCTAACCCTAACCCTAATCCTAACCCTAAATGCACTGGATTCTAACCATAACTCTAATCCTAATGTGCTTGATTCTAACACTAATTCTAAATCGTCAATCTCAACACTAACCCTAACCCTAAATGCACTCGATTCTAACCCAAAAGGCAATCCTGACCCTAAGAATAACCCTAAACTTCGATTCTACCAACACAAACCCTAACCCTAATCCTAATTCTACCCCTACCCCTACCCCTCAATGGACTCTAATCCTACCCCTACCCCTAACATTAACTCTAACCCTAACGAATTCGAACCAAAACTCTAAATCTAAATGTGCTCAATTCTAACCCTAACACTAAATCGTCAATTTCAACACTATCCCTAAACCTAAATGCACTGGATTCTAACCCAAAAGACATTCCTGACCCTAAGCCCAACCCTAAACCTCGATTCTACCAACGCAAACCTTAACTCTAATCCCAACTCTACTCATACCCCTACCACTAAATACACTCTAAGCCATACCCTGACGAAAACCACAACACTAAAAATGCGCCTGATTCTAACCCTAACCCTAAGCCTTACCTTAAGCCTAAACCTCGATTCTACGAAAGCGAACGCTAAACCTAACTCTAACCCAAGCACTATCCTTAAATGCTCTTCATTTTAACCCTGACCCTAACGCTAACCCTAACCCTAACCCTAACCCTAAATGCACTGAATTCTAACCAGAACTCTAACCCTAAATGTGATCCATTCAAACCCTAACACTAAATCGTCAATTTGAACACTAAGCCAAAGCCTAAATACACTCGATTCTGATCCAAAATGCAATTCTGACCCTAAGCTTAAACCTAAACCTCGATTCTACCCACACAAACCTTAACCCTAATCCTAACCCTACTCCTATTCCTACCTCTATATGCACTCTAACCCTAACTTTAACCCAACCCCTAACAGTAAAAATGCGCTTGATTCTAACCCTAACCCAAACCCTAACCCTCAATTCCACGAAATCTATCCCTAAAGCTAACTCTAACCCTAACACTATCCTTAAATGCTCTCGATTCTAATCTTGACCCTAATAACCCTAACCCAAACCTAAGACTAAATGCAGTGGATTCTAACCATAACTTTAACCCTAATATGCTCCATTCTAAGCCTAACACTAAATCGTCAATCTCAACACTAACCCTAACCCTAAATGCACTCGATTCTAACCCAAAAGGCAATCCTGACCCTAAGCCTAACCTTAAGCTTCGATTCTACCAACACAAACCCTAACCCTAATCTTAACCCTACCCCTACCCCTACCCCTCAATGCACTCTAACCCTACCCCTACCCCTAACACTAAGCCTAACCCTAACGAATTCTAACCAGAACTCTAACCCTAAATGTGCTCGATTCAAAGCCCAACACTAAATCGTCAATGTGAACAATAACACAAGGCCTCAATACACTCGATTCTAATCCAAAATGCAATCCTGACCCTAAGCCTAAACCTGAACCTCGAATCTAGCAACATAAACCTTAACCCTAATCCTAACCCTAACCCTACCACTTGCCCTAAAAGCACTTTAACCCTAACCCTTACCCTAACGCTAACACTAAAACTGTGCTTGATTCTAACCCTAACCCTCACCCTAAGCCTAACCCTAAGCCTAACCCTCGATTCTACGAAAGCTAACCCTAAACTTAACTCTAACCCTAGCACTATCCTTAAATGCTCTCGATTCTAACCCCGACCCTAAACCTAACCCCAACCCTAACCCTAACCCTAACCCTAAATGCACTGAATTCTAATCATAACTCTATCCCTAAATGTGCTTGATTCTAACGCTAAAACTAAAGCATCAATTTCAACACTAACCCTAAGCCTAAATGCTCTGAATTATGACCCAAAATGCTCTCCTGACCCTAAGCCTCACCCAAAACCTCGATTCTACAAACACAAACCCTAACCATAATCCTAATCCTACCGCTACCCCTACCTCTAAATGCACTCTAACCCTAACACTAACCCTAACCCTAACACTAAAAAGGCGCGTGATTCTAACCCCTACCCTAGCCCTAACCCTAACCCTAACCCTAGCGAATTCTAACCATAACTCTAACCCCAAATGTGCTCGATTCTAACCCTAACACTAAATCGTCAATCTCATCACTAACTCTAACCCGTAATGCACTCGATTCTAACCCAAAAGGCAATCCTGACCCTAAGCCCAACCCGAAACCTCGATTCTACCACCACAAACTGTAACCCTAATCCTAACCCTACTCCTACCCCTACCCCTAAATGCACTCTAATCGTCACCCTACCCCAACCCTAATACTACAAATGCGCTTGATTCTAAACCGAACCAGAACCCTAACACTAATCCTAACCCTCGATTCTACGAAACCTAACCCTAAACCTAACTCTAACACTAACACGATCCTTAAATACTCTCGATTGAAACCCTGACCCTAATAACCCTTACCCTACCGCTATCCCTAACCCTAACCCTAAACGCACTGAATTCTAACCATAACTCTATCCCAAAATGTGCTTGATTCGAACGCTAAAACTAAATCGTCAATTTCAACACTAACCTTAAGGCCAAATGCTCTGAATTACGACCCAAAATGCTCTCCTGACCCTAAGCCTAACCCAAAACCTCGATTCTACCAACACAAACCCTAACCCTAATCCTAACCCAACTCCTCCCCTACCCCTAAATGCACTCAGACCCTAACCCTAACCCCAACCCTAGCACTAAAAATGCGCTTGATTCTAACCCTAATCCTAACCCTAACCCTAACCCTAACACTAACCCTTGATTCTACGAAGGCTAACCCTAAACCTAACTCTAACCCTAACACTATCCTTAAATGCACTCGATTCTAACCCTCACCCTAAACATAACCCTAACCCTAACCCTAATCCTAACCCTAAATGCACTGGATTCTAACCATAACTCTAATCCTAATGTGCTTGATTCTAACACTAATTCTAAATCGTCAATCTCAACACTAACCCTAACCCTAAATGCACTCGATTCTAACCCAAAAGGCAATCCTGACCCTAACGCTAACCCTAACCCTCAATTCTACGAAAGCAAACCCTATACCTAACTCTAACCCTAACACTATCCTTAAATGCTCTCGATTCTAATCCTGACCCTAATAAAACTAACCCTAACCCTAAGCCTAAATGCAGTGGATTCTAACCATAACTCTAACCGTAATATGCTCGATTCTAAGCCTAACACTAAATCGTCAATCGCGACACTAACCCTAACCCTAAATGCACTCGATTCTAACCCAAAAGGCAATCCTGACCCTAAGAATAACCCTAAACTTCGATTCTACCAACACAAACCCTAACCCTAATCCTAATTCTACCCCTACCCCTACCCCTCAATGGACTCTAATCCTACCCCTACCCCTAACACTAACTCTAACCCTAACGAATTCGAACCAAAACTCTAAACCTAAATGTGCTCAATTCTAACCCTAACACTAAATCGTCAATTTCAAAACTATCCCTAAACCTAAATGCACTGGATTCTAACCCAAAAGACATTCCTGACCCTAAGCCCAACCCTAAACCTCGATTCTACCAACACAAACCTTAACTCTAATCCCAACTCTACTCCTACCCCTACCACTAAATACACTCTAAGCCATACCCTGACGAAAACCACAACACTAAAAATGCGCCTGATTCTAACCCTAACCCTAACCCTAAGCCTTACCTGAATCCTAAACCTCGATTCTACGAAAGCGAACGCTAAACCTAACTCTAACCCAAGCACTATCCTTAAATGCTCTTGATTTTAACCCTGACCCTAACGCTAACCCTAACCCTAACCCTAACCCTAAATGCACTGAATTCTAACCAGAACTCTAACCCTAAATGTGATCCATTCAAACCCTAACACTAAATCGTCAATTTGAACACTAAGCCAAAGCCTAAATACACTCGATTCTGATCCAAAATGCAATTCTGACCCTAAGCTTAAACCTAAACCTCGATTCTACCCACACAAACCTTAACCCTAATCCTAACCCTACTCCTATTCCTACCTCTATATGCACTCTAACCCTAACTTTAACCCAACCCCTAACAGTAAAAATGCGCTTGATTCTAACCCTAACCCAAACCCTAACCCTCAATTCCACGAAACCTATCCCTAAAGCTAACTCTAACCCTAACACTATCCTTAAATGCTCTCGATTCTAATCTTGACCCTAATAACCCTAACCCAAACCTAAGACTAAATGCAGTGGATTCTAACCATAACTTTAACCCTAATATGCTCGATTCTAAGCCTAACACTAAATCGTCAATCTCAACACTAACCCTAACCCTAAATGCACTCGATTCTAACCCAAAAGGCAATCCTGACCCTAAGCCTAACCCTAAACTTCGATTCTACCAACACAAACCCTAACCCTAATCTTAACCCTACCCCTACCCCTACCCCTCAATGCACTCTAACCCTACCCCTACCCCTAACACTAAGCCTAACCCTAACGAATTCTAACCAGAACTCTAACCCTAAATGTGCTCGATTCAAAGCCCAACACTAAATCGTCAATGTGAACAATAACACAAGGCCTCAATACACTCGATTCTAATCCAAAATGCAATCCTGACCCTAAGCCTAAACCTGAACCTCGAATCTAGCAACATAAACCTTAACCCTAATCCTAACCCTAACCCTACCACTTGCCCTAAAAGCACTTTAACCCTAACCCTTACCCTAACGCTAACACTAAAACTGTGCTTGATTCTAACCCTAACCCTCACCCTAAGCCTAACCCTAAGCCTAACCCTCGATTCTACGAAAGCTAACCCTAAACTTAACTCTAACCCTAGCACTATCCTTAAATGCTCTCGATTCTAACCCCGACCCTAAACCTAACCCCAACCCTAACCCTAACCCTAACCCTAAATGCACTGAATTCTAATCATAACTCTATCCCTAAATGTGCTTGATTCTAACGCTAAAACTAAAGCATCAATTTCAACACTAACCCTAAGCCTAAATGCTCTGAATTATGACCCAAAATGCTCTCCTGACCCTAAGCCTCACCCAAAACCTCGATTCTACAAACACAAACCCTAACCGCAATCCTAATCCTACCGCTACCCCTACCTCTAAATGCACTCTAACCCTAACAGTAACCCTAACCCTAACACTAAAAAGGCGCGTGATTCTAACCCCTACCCTAGCCCTAACCCTAACCCTAACCCTAGCGAATTCTAACCATAACTCTAACCCCAAATGTGCTCGATTCTAACCCTAACACTAAATCGTCAATCTCATCACTAACTCTAACCCGGAATGCACTCGATTCTAACCCAAAAGGCAATCCTGACCCTAAGCCCAACCCGAAACCTCGATTCTACCACCACAAACTGTAACCCTAATATTAACCCTACTCCTACCCCTACCCCTAAATGCACTCTAATCGTCACCCTTCCCCAACCCTAATACTACAAATGCGCTTGATTCTAAACCGAACCAGAACCCTAACACTAATCCTAACCCTCGATTCTACGAAACCTAACCCTAAACCTAACTCTAACACTAACACGATCCTTAAATACTCTCGATTGAAACCCTGACACTAAGAACCCTTACCCTACCGCTATCCCTAACCCTAACCCTAAACGCACTGAATTCTAACCATAACTCTATCCCAAAATGTGCTTGATTCGAACGCTAAAACTAAATCGTCAATTTCAACACTAACCCTAAGGCTAAATGCTCTGAATTACGACCCAAAATGCTCTCCTGACCCTAAGCCTAACCCAAAACCTCGATTCTACCAACACAAACCCTAACCCGAATCCTAACCCAACTCCTCCCCTACCCCTAAATGCACTCAGACCCTAACCCTAACCCCAACCCTAACAGTAAAAATGCGCTTGATTCAAACCCTAATCCTAACCCTAACCCTAACCCTAACACTAACCCTTGATTCTACGAAGGCTAACCCTAAACCTAACTCTAACCCTAACACTATCCTTAAATGCACTCGATTCTAACCCTCACCCTAAACATAACCCTAACCCTAACCCTAATCCTAACCCTAAATGCACTGCATTCTAACCATAACTCTAATGCTAATGTGCTTGATTCTAACACTAATTCTAAATCGTCAATCTCAACACTAACCCTAACCCTAAATGCACTCGATTCTAACCCAAAAGGCAATCTTGACACTAACGCTAACCCTAACCCTCAATTCTATGAAACCTAACCCTATACCTAACTCTAACCCTAACACTATCCTTAAATGCTCTCGATTCTAATCCTGACCCTAATAAAACTAACCCTAACCCTAAGCCTAAATGCAGTGGATTCTAACCATAACTCTAACCGTAATATGCTCGATTCTAAGCCTAACACTAAATCGTCAATCGCGACACTAACCCTAACCCTAAATGCACTCGATTCTAACCCAAAAGGCAATCCTGACCCTAAGAATAACCCTAAACTTCGATTCTACCAACACAAACCCTAACCCTAATCCTAATTCTACCCCTACCCCTACCCCTCAATGGACTCTAATCCTACCCCTACCCCTAACACTAACTCTAACCCTAACGAATTCGAACCAAAACTCTAAACCTAAATGTGCTCAATTCTAACCCTAACACTAAATCGTCAATTTCAACACTATCCCTAAACCTAAATGCACTGGATTCTAACCCAAAAGACATTCCTGACCCTAAGCCCAACCCTAAACCTCGATTCTACCAACACAAACCTTAACTCCAATCCTAACTCTACTCAAACCCCTACCACTAAATACACTCTAAGCCATACCCTGACGAAAACCACAACACTAAAAATGCGCCTGATTCTAACCCTAACCCTAACCATAAGCCTTACCTGAATCCTAAACCTCGATTCTACGAAAGCGAACGCTAAACCTAACTCTAACCCAAGCACTATCCTTAAATGCTCTTGATTTTAACCCTGACCCTAACGCTAACCCTAACCCTAACCCTAACCCTAAATGCACTGAATTCTAACCAGAACTCTAACCCTAAATGTGATCCATTCAAACCCTAACACTAAATCGTCAATTTGAACACTAAGCCAAAGCCTAAATACACTCGATTCTGATCCAAAATGCAATTCTGACCCTAAGCTTAAACCTAAACCTCGATTCTACCCACACAAACCTTAACCCTAATCCTAACCCTACTCCTATTCCTACCTCTATATGCACTCTAACCCTAACTTTAACCCAACCCCTAACAGTAAAAATGCGCTTGATTCTAACCCTAACCCAAACCCTAACCCTCAATTCTACGAAACCTAACCCTAAAGCTAACTCTAACCCTAACACTATCCTTAAATGCTCTCGATTCTAATCTTGACCCTAATAACCCTAACCCATACCTAAGACTAAATGCACTGGATTCTAACCATAACTTTAACCCTAATATGCTCGATTCTAAGCCTAACACTAAATCGTCAATCTCAACACTAACCCTAACCCTAAATGCACTCGATTCTAACCCAAAAGGCAATCCTGACCCTAAGCCTAACCCTAAACTTCGATTCTACCAACACAAACCCTAATCCTAATCTTAACCCTACCCCTACTCCTACCCCTCAATGCACTCTAACCCTACCCCTACCCCTAACACTAAGCCTAACCCTAACGAATTCTAACCAGAACTCTAACCCTAAATGTGCTCGATTCAAACCCCAACACTAAATCGTCAATGTGAACAATAACACAAGGCCTCAATACACTCGATTCTAATCCAAAATGCAATCCTGACCCTAAGCCTAAACCTGAACCTCGAATCTAGCAACACAAACCTTAACCCTAATCCTAACCCTAACCCTACCACTAGCCCTAAAAGCACTTTAACCCTAACCCTCACCCTAACGCTAACACTAAAACTGTGCTTGATTCTAACCCTAACCCTCACCCTAAGCCTAACCCTCGATTCTACGAAAGCTAACCCTAAACTTAACTCTAACCCTAGCACTATCCTTAAATGCTCTCGATTCTAACCCCGACCCTAAACCTAACCCCAACCCTAACCCTAACCCTAACCCTAAATGCACTGAATTCTAATCATAACTCTAACCCTAAATGTGCTTGATTCTAACGCTAAAACTAAAGCATCAATTTCAACACTAACCCTAAGCCTAAATGCTCTGAATTATGACCCAAAATGCTCTCCTGACCCTAAGCCTCACCCTAAACCTCGATTCTACAAACACAAACCCTAACCATAATCCTAATCCTACCGCTAGCCCTACTTCTAAATGCACTCTAACCCTAACACTAACCCTAACCCCAACACTAAGAAGGTGCGTGATTCTAACCCCTACCCTAGCCCTAACCCTAACCCTAACCCTAGCGAATTCTAACCATAACTCTAACCCTAAATGTGCTCGATTCTAACCCTAACACTAAATCGTCAATCTCATCACTAACTCTAACCCGTAATGCACTCGATTCTAACCCAAAAGGCAATCCTGACCCTAAGCCCAACCCGAAACCTCGATTCTACCACCACAAACTGTAACCCTAATCCTAACCCTACTCCTACCCCTACCCCTAAATGCACTCTAATCGTCACCCTACCCCAACCCTAATACTACAAATGCGCTTGATTCTAAACCGAACCAGAACCCTAACACTAATCCTAACCCTCGATTCTACGAAACCTAACCCTAAACCTAACTCTAACACTAACACGATCCTTAAATACTCTCGATTGAAACCCTGACCCTAATAACCCTTACCCTACCCCTAACCCTAACCCTAACCCTAAACGCACTGAATTCTAACCATAACTCTATCCCAAAATGTGCTTGATTCGAACGCTAAAACTAAATCGTCAATTTCAACACTAACCCTAAGGCTAAATGCTCTGAATTACGACCCAAAATGCTCTCCTGACCCTAAGCCTAACCCAAAACCTCGATTCTACCAACACAAACCCTAACCCTAATCCTAACCCAACTCCTCCCCTACCCCTAAATGCACTCAGACCCTAACCCTAACCCCAACCCTAACACTAAAAATGCACTTGATTCTAAACCTAATCCTAACCCTAACCCTAACCCTAACACTAACCCTTGATTCTACGAAGGCTAACCCTAAACCTAACTCTAACCCTAACACTATCCTTAAATGCACTCGATTCTAACCCTCACCCTAAACATAACCCTAACCCTAACCCTAATCCTAACCCTAAATGCACTGGATTCTAACCATAACTCTAATCCTAATGTGCTTGATTCTAACACTAATTCTAAATCGTCAATCTCAACATTAACCCTAACCCTAAATGCACTCGATTCTAACCCAAAAGGCAATCCTGACCCTAACGCTAACCCTAACCCTCAATTCTACGAAACCTAACCCTATACCTAACTCTAACCCTAACACTATCCTTAAATGCTCTCGATTCTAATCCTGACCCTAATAAAACTAACCCTAACCCTAAGCCTAAATGCAGTGGATTTTAACCATAACTCTAACCGTAATATGCTCGATTCTAAGCCTAACACTAAATCGTCAATCGCGACACTAACCCTAACCCTAAATGCACTCGATTCTAACCCAAAAGGCAATCCTGACCCTAAGAATAACCCTAAACTTCGATTCTACCAACACAAACCCTAACCCTAATCCTAATTCTACCCCTACCCCTACCCCTCAATGGACTCTAATCCTATCCCTACCCCTAACACTAACTCTAACCTTAACGAATTCGAACCAAAACTCTAAACCTAAATGTGCTCAATTCTAACCCTAACACTAAATCGTCAATTTCAACACTATCCCTAAAACTAAATGCAATGGATTCTAACCCAAAAGACATTCCTGACCCTAAGCCCAACCCTAAACCTCGATGCTACCAACACAAACCTTAACTCTCATCCTAACTCTACTCATACCCCTACCACTAAATACACTCTAAGCCATACCCTGACGAAAACCACAACACTAAAAATGCGCCTGATTCTAACCCTAACCCTAACCCTAAGCCTTACCTGAAGCCTAAACCTCGATTCTACGAAAGCGAACGCTAAACCTAACTCTAACCCAAGCACTATCCTTAAATGCTCTTCATTTTAACCCTGACCCTAACGCTAACCCTAACCCTAACCCTAACCCTAAATGCACTGAATTCTAACCAGAACTCTAACCCTAAATGTGCTCCATTCAAACCCTAACACTAAATCGTCAATTTGAACACTAAGCCAAAGCCTAAATACACTCGATTCTGATCCAAAATGCAATTCTGACCCTAAGCTTAAACCTAAACCTCGATTCTACCCACACAAACCTTAACCTTAATCCTAACCCTACTCCTATTCCTACCTCTATATGCACTCTAACCCTAACTTTAACCCAACCCCTAACAGTAAAAATGCGCTTGATTCTAACCCTAACCCAAACCCTAACCCTCAATTCTACGAAACCTAACCCTAAACCTAACTCTAACCCTAACACTATCCTTAAATGCTCTCGATTCTAATCTTGACCCTAATAACCCTAACCCAAACCTAAGACTAAATGCAGTGGATTCTAACCATAACTTTAACCCTAATATGCTCGATTCTAAGCCTAACACTAAATCGTCAATCTCAACATTAACCCTAACCCTAAATGCACTCGATTCTAACCCAAAAGGCAATCCTGACCCTAAGCCTAACCCTAAACTTCGATTCTACCAACACAAACCCTAACCCTAATCTTAACCCTACCCCTACCCCTACCCCTCAATGCACTCTAACCCTACCCCTACCCCTAACACTAAGCCTAACCCTAACGAATTCTAACCAGAACTCTAACCCTAAATGTGCTCGATTCAAACCCCAACACTAAATCGTCAATGTGAACAATAACACAAGGCCTCAATACACTCGATTCTAATCCAAAATGCAATCCTGACCCTAAGCCTAAACCTGAACCTCGAATCTAGCAACACAAACCTTAACCCTAATCCTAACCCTAACCCTCCCACTAGCCCTAAAAGCACTTTAACCCTAACCCTCACCCTAACGCTAACACTAAAACTGTGCTTGATTCTAACCCTAACCCTCACCCTAAGCCTAACCCTCGATTCTACGAAAGCTAACCCTAAACTTAACTCTAACCCTAGCACTATCCTTAAATGCTCTCGATTCTAACCCCGACCCTAAACCTAACCCCAACCCTAACCCTAACCCTAACCCTAAATGCACTGAATTCTAATCATAACTCTAACCCTAAATGTGCTTGATTCTAACGCTAAAACTAAAGCATCAATTTCAACACTAACCCTAAGCCTAAATGCTCTGAATTATGACCCAAAATGCTCTCCTGACCCTAAGCCTCACCCTAAACCTCGATTCTACAAACACAAACCCTAACCATAATCCTAATCCTACCGCTAGCCCTACTTCTAAATGCACTCTAACCCTAACACTAACCCTAACCCCAACACTAAGAAGGTGCGTGATTCTAACCCCTACCCTAGCCCTAACCCTAACCCTAACCCTAGCGAATTCTAACCATAACTCTAACCCTAAATGTGCTCGATTCTAACCCTAACACTAAATCGTCAATCTCATCACTAACTCTAACCCGTAATGCACTCGATTCTAACCCAAAAGGCAATCCTGACCCTAAGCCCAACCCGAAACCTCGATTCTACCACCACAAACTGTAACCCTAATCCTAACCCTACTCCTACCCCTACCCCTAAATGCACTCTAATCGTCACCCTACCCCAACCCTAATACTACAAATGCGCTTGATTCTAAACCGAACCAGAACCCTAACACTAATCCTAACCCTCGATTCTACGAAACCTAACCCTAAACCTAACTCTAACACTAACACGATCCTTAAATACTCTCGATTGAAACCCTGACCCTAATAACCCTTACCCTACCCCTAACCCTAACCCTAACCCTAAACGCACTGAATTCTAACCATAACTCTATCCCAAAATGTGCTTGATTCGAACGCTAAAACTAAATCGTCAATTTCAACACTAACCCTAAGGCTAAATGCTCTGAATTACGACCCAAAATGCTCTCCTGACCCTAAGCCTAACCCAAAACCTCGATTCTACCAACACAAACCCTAACCCGAATCCTAACCCAACTCCTCCCCTACCCCTAAATGCACTCAGACCCTAACCCTAACCCCAACCCTAACACTAAAAATGCACTTGATTCTAAACCTAATCCTAACCCTAACCCTAACCCTAACACTAACCCTTGATTCTACGAAGGCTAACCCTAAACCTAACTCTAACCCTAACACTATCCTTAAATGCACTCGATTCTAACCCTCACCCTAAACATAACCCTAACCCTAACCCTAATCCTAACCCTAAATGCACTGGATTCTAACCATAACTCTAATCCTAATGTGCTTGATTCTAACACTAATTCTAAATCGTCAATCTCAACATTAACCCTAACCCTAAATGCACTCGATTCTAACCCAAAAGGCAATCCTGACCCTAACGCTAACCCTAACCCTCAATTCTACGAAACCTAACCCTATACCTAACTCTAACCCTAACACTATCCTTAAATGCTCTCGATTCTAATCCTGACCCTAATAAAACTAACCCTAACCCTAAGCCTAAATGCAGTGGATTTTAACCATAACTCTAACCGTAATATGCTCGATTCTAAGCCTAACACTAAATCGTCAATCGCGACACTAACCCTAACCCTAAATGCACTCGATTCTAACCCAAAAGGCAATCCTGACCCTAAGAATAACCCTAAACTTCGATTCTACCAACACAAACCCTAACCCTAATCCTAATTCTACCCCTACCCCTACCCCTCAATGGACTCTAATCCTATCCCTACCCCTAACACTAACTCTAACCTTAACGAATTCGAACCAAAACTCTAAACCTAAATGTGCTCAATTCTAACCCTAACACTAAATCGTCAATTTCAACACTATCCCTAAAACTAAATGCAATGGATTCTAACCCAAAAGACATTCCTGACCCTAAGCCCAACCCTAAACCTCGATGCTACCAACACAAACCTTAACTCTCATCCTAACTCTACTCATACCCCTACCACTAAATACACTCTAAGCCATACCCTGACGAAAACCACAACACTAAAAATGCGCCTGATTCTAACCCTAACCCTAACCCTAAGCCTTACCTGAAGCCTAAACCTCGATTCTACGAAAGCGAACGCTAAACCTAACTCTAACCCAAGCACTATCCTTAAATGCTCTTCATTTTAACCCTGACCCTAACGCTAACCCTAACCCTAACCCTAACCCTAAATGCACTGAATTCTAACCAGAACTCTAACCCTAAATGTGCTCCATTCAAACCCTAACACTAAATCGTCAATTTGAACACTAAGCCAAAGCCTAAATACACTCGATTCTGATCCAAAATGCAATTCTGACCCTAAGCTTAAACCTAAACCTCGATTCTACCCACACAAACCTTAACCTTAATCCTAACCCTACTCCTATTCCTACCTCTATATGCACTCTAACCCTAACTTTAACCCAACCCCTAACAGTAAAAATGCGCTTGATTCTAACCCTAACCCAAACCCTAACCCTCAATTCTACGAAACCTAACCCTAAACCTAACTCTAACCCTAACACTATCCTTAAATGCTCTCGATTCTAATCTTGACCCTAATAACCCTAACCCAAACCTAAGACTAAATGCAGTGGATTCTAACCATAACTTTAACCCTAATATGCTCGATTCTAAGCCTAACACTAAATCGTCAATCTCAACATTAACCCTAACCCTAAATGCACTCGATTCTAACCCAAAAGGCAATCCTGACCCTAAGCCTAACCCTAAACTTCGATTCTACCAACACAAACCCTAACCCTAATCTTAACCCTACCCCTACCCCTACCCCTCAATGCACTCTAACCCTACCCCTACCCCTAACACTAAGCCTAACCCTAACGAATTCTAACCAGAACTCTAACCCTAAATGTGCTCGATTCAAACCCCAACACTAAATCGTCAATGTGAACAATAACACAAGGCCTCAATACACTCGATTCTAATCCAAAATGCAATCCTGACCCTAAGCCTAAACCTGAACCTCGAATCTAGCAACACAAACCTTAACCCTAATCCTAACCCTAACCCTCCCACTAGCCCTAAAAGCACTTTAACCCTAACCCTCACCCTAACGCTAACACTAAAACTGTGCTTGATTCTAACCCTAACCCTCACCCTAAGCCTAACCCTCGATTCTACGAAAGCTAACCCTAAACTTAACTCTAACCCTAGCACTATCCTTAAATGCTCTCGATTCTAACCCCGACCCTAAACCTAACCCCAACCCTAACCCTAACCCTAACCCTAAATGCACTGAATTCTAATCATAACTCTAACCCTAAATGTGCTTGATTCTAACGCTAAAACTAAAGCATCAATTTCAACACTAACCCTAAGCCTAAATGCTCTGAATTATGACCCAAAATGCTCTCCTGACCCTAAGCCTCACCCTAAACCTCGATTCTACAAACACAAACCCTAACCATAATCCTAATCCTACCGCTAGCCCTACTTCTAAATGCACTCTAACCCTAACACTAACCCTAACCCCAACACTAAGAAGGTGCGTGATTCTAACCCCTACCCTAGCCCTAACCCTAACCCTAACCCTAGCGAATTCTAACCATAACTCTAACCCTAAATGTGCTCGATTCTAACCCTAACACTAAATCGTCAATCTCATCACTAACTCTAACCCGTAATGCACTCGATTCTAACCCAAAAGGCAATCCTGACCCTAAGCCCAACCCGAAACCTCGATTCTACCACCACAAACTGTAACCCTAATCCTAACCCTACTCCTACCCCTACCCCTAAATGCACTCTAATCGTCACCCTACCCCAACCCTAATACTACAAATGCGCTTGATTCTAAACCGAACCAGAACCCTAACACTAATCCTAACCCTCGATTCTACGAAACCTAACCCTAAACCTAACTCTAACACTAACACGATCCTTAAATACTCTCGATTGAAACCCTGACCCTAATAACCCTTACCCTACCCCTAACCCTAACCCTAACCCTAAACGCACTGAATTCTAACCATAACTCTATCCCAAAATGTGCTTGATTCGAACGCTAAAACTAAATCGTCAATTTCAACACTAACCCTAAGGCTAAATGCTCTGAATTACGACCCAAAATGCTCTCCTGACCCTAAGCCTAACCCAAAACCTCGATTCTACCAACACAAACCCTAACCCTAATCCTAACCCAACTCCTCCCCTACCCCTAAATGCACTCAGACCCTAACCCTAACCCCAACCCTAACACTAAAAATGCACTTGATTCTAAACCTAATCCTAACCCTAACCCTAACCCTAACACTAACCCTTGATTCTACGAAGGCTAACCCTAAACCTAACTCTAACCCTAACACTATCCTTAAATGCACTCGATTCTAACCCTCACCCTAAACATAACCCTAACCCTAACCCTAATCCTAACCCTAAATGCACTGGATTCTAACCATAACTCTAATCCTAATGTGCTTGATTCTAACACTAATTCTAAATCGTCAATCTCAACATTAACCCTAACCCTAAATGCACTCGATTCTAACCCAAAAGGCAATCCTGACCCTAACGCTAACCCTAACCCTCAATTCTACGAAACCTAACCCTATACCTAACTCTAACCCTAACACTATCCTTAAATGCTCTCGATTCTAATCCTGACCCTAATAAAACTAACCCTAACCCTAAGCCTAAATGCAGTGGATTTTAACCATAACTCTAACCGTAATATGCTCGATTCTAAGCCTAACACTAAATCGTCAATCGCCACACTAACCCTAACCCTAAATGCACTCGATTCTAACCCAAAAGGCAATCCTGACCCTAAGCCTAACCCTAAACTTCGATTCTACCAACACAAACCCTAACCCTAATCTTAACCCTACCCCTTCCCCTACCCCTCAATGCACTCTAACCCTACCCCTACCCCTAACACTAAGCCTACCCCTAACGAATTCTAACCACAACTCTAACCCTAAATGTGCTCGATTCAAACCCCAACACTAAATCGTCAATGTGAACAATAACACAAGGCCTCAATACACTCGATTCTAATCCAAAATGCAATCCTGACCCTAAGCCTAAACCTAAACCTCGAATCTAGCAACACAAACCTTAACCCTAATCCTAACCCTAACCCTACCACTAGCCCTAAAAGCACTTTAACCCTAACCCTCACACTAACGCTAACACTAAAACTGTGCTTGATTCTAACCCTAACCCTCACCCTAAGCCTAACCCTCGATTCTACGACAGCTAACCCTAAACTTAACTCTAACCCTAGCACTATCCTTAAATGCTCTCGATTCTAACCCCGACCCTAAACCTAACCCCAACCCTAACCCTAACCCTAACCCTAAATGCACTGAATTCTAATCATAACTCTAACCCTAAATGTGCTTGATTCTAACGCTAAAACTAAAGCATCAATTTCAACACTAACCCTAAGCCTAAATGCTCTGAATTATGACCCAAAATGCTCTCCTGACCCTAAGCCTCACCCAAAACCTCGATTCTACAAACACAAACCCTAACCATAATCCTAATCCTACCGCTACCCCTACCTCTAAATGCACTCTAACCCTAACACTAACCCTAACCCTAACACTAAAAAGGCGCGTGATTCTAACCCCTACCTTAGCCCTAACCCTAACCCTAACCCTAGCGAATTCTAACCATAACTCTAACCCTAAATGTGCTCGATTCTAACCCTAACACTAAATCGTCAATCTCATCACTAACTCTAACCCGTAATGCACTCGATTCTAACCCAAAAGGCAATCCTGACCCTAAGCCCAACCCGAAACCTCGATTCTACCACCACAAACTGTAACCCTAATCCTAACCCTACTCCTACCCCTACCCCTAAATGCACTCTAATCGTCACCCTACCCCAACCCTAATACTACAAATGCGCTTGATTCTAAACCGAACCAGAACCCTAACACTAATCCTAACCCTCGATTCTCCGAAACCTAACCCTAAACCTAACTCTAACACTAACACGATCCTTAAATACACTCGATTGAAACCCTGACCCTAATAACCCTTACCCTACCCCTAACCCTAACCCTAACCCTAAACGCACTGAATTCTAACCATAACTCTATCCCAAAATGTGCTTGATTCGAACGCTAAAACTAAATCGTCAATTTCAACACTAACCCTAAGGCTAAATGCTCTGAATTACGACCCAAAATGCTCTCCTGACCCTAAGCCTAACCCAAAACCTCGATTCTACCAACACAAACCCTAACCCGAATCCTAACCCAACTCCTCCCCTACCCCTAAATGCACTCAGACCCTAACCCTAACCCCAACCCTAACACTAAAAATGCACTTGATTCTAAACCTAATCCTAACCCTAACCCTAACCCTAACACTAACCCTTGATTCTACGAAGGCTAACCCTAAACCTAACTCTAACCCTAACACTATCCTTAAATGCACTCGATTCTAACCCTCACCCTAAACATAACCCTAACCCTAACCCTAATCCTAACCCTAAATGCACTGGATTCTAACCATAACTCTAATCCTAATGTGCTTGATTCTAACACTAATTCTAAATCGTCAATCTCAACATTAACCCTAACCCTAAATGCACTCGATTCTAACCCAAAAGGCAATCCTGACCCTAACGCTAACCCTAACCCTCAATTCTACGAAACCTAACCCTATACCTAACTCTAACCCTAACACTATCCTTAAATGCTCTCGATTCTAATCCTGACCCTAATAAAACTAACCCTAACCCTAAGCCTAAATGCAGTGGATTTTAACCATAACTCTAACCGTAATATGCTCGATTCTAAGCCTAACACTAAATCGTCAATCGCGACACTAACCCTAACCCTAAATGCACTCGATTCTAACCCAAAAGGCAATCCTGACCCTAAGAATAACCCTAAACTTCGATTCTACCAACACAAACCCTAACCCTAATCCTAATTCTACCCCTACCCCTACCCCTCAATGGACTCTAATCCTATCCCTACCCCTAACACTAACCCTAACCCTAACGAATTCGAACCAAAACTCTAAACCTAAATGTGCTCAATTCTAACCCTAACACTAAATCGTCAATTTCAACACTATCCCTAAACCTAAATGCACTGGATTCTAACCCAAAAGACATTCCTGACCCTAAGCCCAACCCTAAACCTCGATTCTACCAACACAAACCTTAACTCTAATCCTAACTCTACTCAAACCCCTACCACTAAATACACTCTAAGCCATACCCTGACGAAAACCACAACACTAAAAATGCGCCTGATTCTAACCCTAACCCTAACCCTAAGCCTTACCTGAAGCCTAAACCTCGATTCTACGAAAGCGAACGCTAAACCTAACTCTAACCCAAGCACTATCCTTAAATACTCTTCATTTTAACCCTGACCCTAACGCTAACCCTAACCCTAACCCTAACCCTAAATGCACTGAATTCTAACCAGAACTCTAACCCTAAATGTGCTCCATTCAAACCCTAACACTAAATCGTCAATTTGAACACTAAGCCAAAGCCTAAATACACTCGATTCTGATCCAAAATGCATTTCTGACCCTAAGCTTAAACCTAAACCTCGATTCTACCCACACAAACCTTAACCCTAATCCTAACCCTACTCCTATTCCTACCTCTATATGCACTCTAACCCTAACTTTAACCCAACCCCTAACAGTAAAAATGCGCTTGATTCTAACCCTAACCCAAACCCTAACCCTCAATTCTACGAAACCTAACCCTAAACCTAACTCTAACCCTAACACTATCCTTAAATGCTCTCGATTCTAATCTTGACCCTAATAACCCTAACCCAAACCTAAGACTAAATGCAGTGGATTCTAACCATAACTTTAACCCTAATATGCTCGATTCTAAGCCTAACACTAAATCGTCAATCTCAACACTAACCCTAACCCTAAATGCACTCGATTCTAACCCAAAGGCAATCCTGACCCTAAGCCTAACCCTAAACTTCGATTCTACCAACACAAACCCTAACCCTAATCTTAACCCTACCCCTACCCCTACCCCTCAATGCACTCTAACCCTACCCCTAGCCCTAACACTAAGCCTAACCCTAACGAATTCTAACCACAACTCTAACCCTAAATGTGCTCGATTCAAACCCCAACACTAAATCGTCAATGTGAACAATAACACAAGGCCTCAATACACTCGATTCTAATCCAAAATGCAATCCTGACCCTAAGCCTAAACCTAAACCTCGAATCTAGCAACACAAACCTTAACCCTAATCCTAACCCTAACCCTACCACTAGCCCTAAAAGCACTTTAACCCTAACCCTCACCCTAACGCTAACACTAAAACTGTGCTTGATTCTAACCCTAACCCTCACCCTAAGCCTAACCCTAAGCCTAACCCTCGATTCTACGAAAGCTAACCCTAAACTTAACTCTAACCCTAGCACTATCCTTAAATGCTCTCGATTCTAACCCCGACCCTAAACCTAACCCCAACCCTAACACTAACCCTAACCCTAAACGCACTGAATTCTAACCATAACTCTATCCCAAAATGTGCTTGATTCGAACGCTAAAACTAAATCGTCAATTTCAACACTAACCTTAAGGCCAAATGCTCTGAATTACGACCCAAAATGCTCTCCTGACCCTAAGCCTAACCCAAAACCTCGATTCTACCAACACAAACCCTAACCCTAATCCTAACCCAACTCCTCCCCTACCCCTAAATGCACTCAGACCCTAACCCTAACCCCAACCCTAGCACTAAAAATGCGCTTGATTCTAACCCTAATCCTAACCCTAACCCTAACCCTAACACTAACCCTTGATTCTACGAAGGCTAACCCTAAACCTAACTCTAACCCTAACACTATCCTTAAATGCACTCGATTCTAACCCTCACCCTAAACATAACCCTAACCCTAACCCTAATCCTAACCCTAAATGCACTGGATTCTAACCATAACTCTAATCCTAATGTGCTTGATTCTAACACTAATTCTAAATCGTCAATCTCAACACTATCCCTAACCCTAAATGCACTCGATTCTAACCCAAAAGGCAATCCTGACCCTAACGCTAACCCTAACCCTCAATTCTACGAAAGCAAACCCTATACCTAACTCTAACCCTAACACTATCCTTAAATGCTCTCGATTCTAATCCTGACCCTAATAAAACTAACCCTAACCCTAAGCCTAAATGCAGTGGATTCTAACCATAACTCTAACCGTAATATGCTCGATTCTAAGCCTAACACTAAATCGTCAATCGCCACACTAACCCTAACCCTAAATGCACTCGATTCTAACCCAAAAGGCAATCCTGACCCTAAGAATAACCCTAAACTTCGATTCTACCAACACAAACCCTAACCCTAATCCTAATTCTACCCCTACCCCTACCCCTCAATGGACTCTAATCCTACCCCTACCCCTAACATTAACTCTAACCCTAACGAATTCGAACCAAAACTCTAAATCTAAATGTGCTCAATTCTAACCCTAACACTAAATCGTCAATTTCAACACTATCCCTAAACCTAAATGCACTGGATTCTAACCCAAAAGACATTCCTGACCCTAAGCCCAACCCTAAACCTCGATTCTACCAACGCAAACCTTAACTCTAATCCCAACTCTACTCATACCCCTACCACTAAATACACTCTAAGCCATACCCTGACGAAAACCACAACACTAAAAATGCGCCTGATTCTAACCCTAACCCTAAGCCTTACCTTAAGCCTAAACCTCGATTCTACGAAAGCGAACGCTAAACCTAATTCTAACCCAAGCACTATCCTTAAATGCTCTTCATTTTAACCCTGACCCTAACGCTAACCCTAACCCTAACCCTAACCCTAAATGCACTGAATTCTAACCAGAACTCTAACCCTAAATGTGATCCATTCAAACCCTAACACTAAATCGTCAATTTGAACACTAAGCCAAAGCCTAAATACACTCGATTCTGATCCAAAATGCAATTCTGACCCTAAGCTTAAACCTAAACCTCGATTCTACCCACACAAACCTTAACCCTAATCCTAACCCTACTCCTATTCCTACCTCTATATGCACTCTAACCCTAACTTTAACCCAACCCCTAACAGTAAAAATGCGCTTGATTCTAACCCTAACCCAAACCCTAACCCTCAATTCCACGAAATCTATCCCTAAAGCTAACTCTAACCCTAACACTATCCTTAAATGCTCTCGATTCTAATCTTGACCCTAATAACCATAACCCATACCTAAGACTAAATGCACTGGATTCTAACCATAACTTTAACCCTAATATGCTCCATTCTAAGCCTAACACTAAATCGTCAATCTCAACACTAACCCTAACCCTAAATGCACTAGATTCTAACCCAAAAGGCAATCCTGACCCTAAGAATAACCCTAAACTTCGATTCTACCAACACAAACCCTAACCCTAATCTTAACCCTACCCCTACCCCTACCCCTCAATGCACTCTAACCCTACCCCTACCCCTAACACTAAGCCTAACCCTAACGGATTCTAACCAGAACTCTAACCCTAAATGTGCTCGATTCAAAGCCCAACACTAAATCGTCAATGTGAACAATAACACAAGGCCTCAATACACTCGATTCTAATCCAAAATGCAATCCTGACCCTAAGCCTAAACCTGAACCTCGAATCTAGCAACATAAACCTTAACCCTAATCCTAACCCTAACCCTACCACTTGCCCTAAAAGCACTTTAACCCTAACCCTTACCCTAACGCTAACACTAAAACTGTGCTTGATTCTAACCCTAACCCTCACCCTAAGCCTAACCCTAAGCCTAACCCTCCATTCTACGAAAGCTAACCCTAAACTTAACTCTAACCCTAGCACTATCCTTAAATGCTCTCGATTCTAACCCCGACCCTAAACCTAACCCCAACCCTAACCCTAACCCTAACCCTAAATGCACTGAATTCTAATCATAACTCTATCCCTAAATGTGCTTGATTCTAACGCTAAAACTAAAGCATCAATTTCAACACTAACCCTAAGCCTAAATGCTCTGAATTATGACCCAAAATGCTCTCCTGACCCTAAGCCTCACCCAAAACCTCGATTCTACAAACACAAACCCTAACCATAATCCTAATCCTACCGCTACCCCTACCTCTAAATGCACTCTAACCCTAACACTAACCCTAACCCTAACACTAAAAAGGCGCGTGATTCTAACCCCTACCCTAGCCCTAACCCTAACCCTAACCCTAGCGAATTCTAACCATAACTCTAACCCCAAATGTGCTCGATTCTAACCCTAACACTAAATCGTCAATCTCATCACTAACTCTAACCCGGAATGCACTCGATTCTAACCCAAAAGGCAATCCTGACCCTAAGCCCAACCCGAAACCTCGATTCTACCACCACAAACTGTAACCCTAATCCTAACCCTACTCCTACCCCTACCCCTAAATGCACTCTAATCGTCACCCTACCCCAACCCTAATACTACAAATGCGCTTGATTCTAAACCGAACCAGAACCCTAACACTAATCCTAACCCTCGATTCTACGAAACCTAACCCTAAACCTAACTCTAACACTAACACGATCCTTAAATACTCTCGATTGAAACCCTGACCCTAATAACCCTTACCCTACCGCTATCCCTAACCCTAACCCTAAACGCACTGAATTCTAACCATAACTCTATCCCAAAATGTGCTTGATTCGAACGCTAAAACTAAATCGTCAATTTCAACACTAACCTTAAGGCCAAATGCTCTGAATTACGACCCAAAATGCTCTCCTGACCCTAAGCCTAACCCAAAACCTCGATTCTACCAACACAAACCCTAACCCTAATCCTAACCCAACTCCTCCCCTACCCCTAAATGCACTCAGACCCTAACCCTAACCCCAACCCTAACACTAAAAATGCGCTTGATTCTAACCCTAATCCTAACCCTAACCCTAACCCTAACACTAACCCTTGATTCTACGAAGGCTAACCCTAAACCTAACTCTAACCCTAACACTATCCTTAAATGCACTCGATTCTAACCCTCACCCTAAACATAACCCTAACCCTAACCCTAATCCTAACCCTAAATGCACTGGATTCTAACCATAACTCTAATCCTAATGTGCTTGATTCTAACACTAATTCTAAATCGTCAATCTCAACACTAACCCTAACCCTAAATGCACTCGATTCTAACCCAAAAGGCAATCCTGACCCTAACGCTAACCCTAACCCTCAATTCTACGAAAGCAAACCCTATACCTAACTCTAACCCTAACACTATCCTTAAATGCTCTCGATTCTAATCCTGACCCTAATAAAACTAACCCTAACCCTAAGCCTAAATGCAGTGGATTCTAACCATAACTCTAACCGTAATATGCTCGATTCTAAGCCTAACACTAAATCGTCAATCGCGACACTAACCCTAACCCTAAATGCACTCGATTCTAACCCAAAAGGCAATCCTGACCCTAAGAATAACCCTAAACTTCGATTCTACCAACACAAACCCTAACCCTAATCCTAATTCTACCCCTACCCCTACCCCTCAATGGACTCTAATCCTACCCCTACCCCTAACATTAACTCTAACCCTAACGAATTCGAACCAAAACTCTAAACCTAAATGTGCTCAATTCTAACCCTAACACTAAATCGTCATTCTCATCACTAACTCTAACCCGGAATGCACTCGATTCTAACCCAAAAGGCAATCCTGACCCTAAGCCCAACCCGAAACTTCGATTCTACCACCACAAACTGTAACCCTAATCCTAACCCTACTCCTACCCCTACCCCTAAATGCAATCTAATCGTCACCCAACCCCAACCCTAATACTAAAAATGCGCTTGATTTTAAACCGAACCAGAACCCTAACACTAATGCTAACCCTCGATTCTACGAAACCTAACCCTAAACCTAACTCTAACACTAACACGATCCTTAAATACTCTCGATTGAAACCCTGACCCTAATAACCCTTACCCTACCGCTATCCCTAACCCTAACCCTAAACGCACTGAATTCTAACCATAACTCTATCCCAAAATGTGCTTGATTCGAACGCTAAAACTAAATCGTCAATTTCAACACTAACCTTAAGGCCAAATGCTCTGAATTACGACCCAAAATGCTCTCCTGACCCTAAGCCTAACCCAAAACCTCGATTCTACCAACACAAACCCTAACCCTAATCCTAACCCAACTCCTCCCCTACCCCTAAATGCACTCAGACCCTAACCCTAACCCCAACCCTAGCACTAAAAATGCGCTTGATTCTAACCCTAATCCTAACCCTAACCCTAACCCTAACACTAACCCTTGATTCTACGAAGGCTAACCCTAAACCTAACTCTAACCCTAACACTATCCTTAAATGCACTCGATTCTAACCCTCACCCTAAACATAACCCTAACCCTAACCCTAATCCTAACCCTAAATGCACTGGATTCTAACCATAACTCTAATCCTAATGTGCTTGATTCTAACACTAATTCTAAATCGTCAATCTCAACACTAACCCTAACCCTAAATGCACTCGATTCTAACCCAAAAGGCAATCCTGACCCTAACGCTAACCATAACCCTCAATTCTACGAAAGCAAACCCTATACCTAACTCTAACCCTAACACTATCCTTAAATGCTCTCGATTCTAATCCTGACCCTAATAAAACTAACCCTAACCCTAAGCCTAAATGCAGTGGATTCTAACCATAACTCTAACCGTAATATGCTCGATTCTAAGCCTAACACTAAATCGTCAATCGCGACACTAACCCTAACCCTAAATGCACTCGATTCTAACCCAAAAGGCAATCCTGACCCTAAGAATAACCCTAAACTTCGATTCTACCAACACAAACCCTAACCCTAATCCTAATTCTACCCCTACCCCTACCCCTCAATGGACTCTAATCCTACCCCTACCCCTAACATTAACTCTAACCCTAACGAATTCGAACCAAAACTCTAAACCTAAATGTGCTCAATTCTAACCCTAACACTAAATCGTCAATTTCAACACTATCCCTAAACCTAAATGCACTGGATTCTAACCCAAAAGACATTCCTGACCCTAAGCCCAACCCTAAACCTCGATTCTACCAACACAAACCTTAACTCTAATCCCAACTCTACTCCTACCCCTACCACTAAATACACTCTAAGCCATACCCTGACGAAAACCACAACACTAAAAATGCGCCTGATTCTAACCCTAACCCTAACCCTAAGCCTTACCTGAAGCCTAAACCTCGATTCTACGAAAGCGAACGCTAAACCTAACTCTAACCCAAGCACTATCCTTAAATGCTCTTGATTTTAACCCTGACCCTAACGCTAACCCTAACCCTAACCCTAACCCTAAATGCACTGAATTCTAACCAGAACTCTAACCCTAAATGTGATCCATTCAAACCCTAACACTAAATCGTCAATTTGAACACTAAGCCAAAGCCTAAATACACTCGATTCTGATCCAAAATGCAATTCTGACCCTAAGCTTAAACCTAAACCTCGATTCTACCCACACAAACCTTAACCCTAATCCTAACCCTACTCCTATTCCTACCTCTATATGCACTCTAACCCTAACTTTAACCCAACCCCTAACAGTAAAAATGCGCTTGATTCTAACCCTAACCCAAACCCTAACCCTCAATTCCACGAAACCTATCCCTAAAGCTAACTCTAACCCTAACACTATCCTTAAATGCTCTCGATTCTGATCTTGACCCTAATAACCCTAACCCAAACCTAAGACTAAATGCAGTGGATTCTAACCATAACTTTAACCCTAATATGCTCGATTCTAAGCCTAACACTAAATCGTCAATCTCAACACTAACCCTAACCCTAAATGCACTCGATTCTAACCCAAAAGGCAATCCTGACCCTAAGCCTAACCCTAAACTTCGATTCTACCAACACAAACCCTAACCCTAATCTTAACCCTACGCCTACCCCTACCCCTCAATGCACTCTAACCCTACCCCTACCCCTAACACTAAGCCTAACCCTAACGAATTCTAACCAGAACTCTAACCCTAAATGTGCTCGATTCAAAGCCCAACACTAAATCGTCAATGTGAACAATAACACAAGGCCTCAATACACTCGATTCTAATCCAAAATGCAATCCTGACCCTAAGCCTAAACCTGAACCTCGAATCTAGCAACATAAACCTTAACCCTAATCCTAACCCTAACCCTACCACTTGCCCTAAAAGCACTTTAACCCTAACCCTTACCCTAACGCTAACACTAAAACTGTGCTTGATTCTAACCCTAACCCTCACCCTAAGCCTAAACCTAAGCCTAACCCTCGATTCTACGAAAGCTAACCCTAAACTTAACTCTAACCCTAGCACTATCCTTAAATGCTCTCGATTCTAACCCCGACCCTAAACCTAACCCCAACCCTAACCCTAACCCTAACCCTAAATGCACTGAATTCTAATCATAACTCTATCCCTAAATGTGCTTGATTCTAACGCTAAAACTAAAGCATCAATTTCAACACTAACCCTAAGCCTAAATGCTCTGAATTATGACCCAAAATGCTCTCCTGACCCTAAGCCTCACCCAAAACCTCGATTCTACAAACACAAACCCTAACCATAATCCTAATCCTACCGCTACCCCTACCTCTAAATGCACTCTAACCCTAACACTAACCCTAACCCTAACACTAAAAAGGCGCGTGATTCTAACCCCTACCCTAGCCCTAACCCTAACCCTAACCCTAGCGAATTCTAACCATAACTCTAACCCCAAATGTGCTCGATTCTAACCCTAACACTAAATCGTCAATCTCATCACTAACTCTAACCCGGAATGCACTCGATTCTAACCCAAAAGGCAATCCTGACCCTAAGCCCAACCCGAAACCTCGATTCTACCACCACAAACTGTAACCCTAATCCTAACCCTACTCCTACCCCTACCCCTAAATGCACTCTAATCGTCACCCTACCCCAACCCTAATACTAAAAATGCGCTTGATTCTAAACCGAACCAGAACCCTAACACTAATCCTAACCCTCGATTCTACGAAACCTAACCCTAAACCTAACTCTAACACTAACACGATCCTTAAATACTCTCGATTGAAACCCTGACACTAAGAACCCTTACCCTACCGCTATCCCTAACCCTAACCCTAAACGCACTGAATTCTAACCATAACTCTATCCCAAAATGTGCTTGATTCGAACGCTAAAACTAAATCGTCAATTTCAACACTAACCCTAAGGCTAAATGCTCTGAATTACGACCCAAAATGCTCTCCTGACCCTAAGCCTAACCCAAAACCTCGATTCTACCAACACAAACCCTAACCCGAATCCTAACCCAACTCCTCCCCTACCCCTAAATGCACTCAGACCCTAACCCTAACCCCAACCCTAACAGTAAAAATGCGCTTGATTCAAACCCTAATCCTAACCCTAACCCTAACCCTAACACTAACCCTTGATTCTACGAAGGCTAACCCTAAACCTAACTCTAACCCTAACACTATCCTTAAATGCACTCGATTCTAACCCTCACCCTAAACATAACCCTAACCCTAACCCTAATCCTAACCCTAAATGCACTGGATTCTAACCATAACTCTAATGCTAATGTGCTTGATTCTAACACTAATTCTAAATCGTCAATCTCAACACTAACCCTAACCCTAAATGCACTCGATTCTAACCCAAAAGGCAATCCTGACACTAACGCTAACCCTAACCCTCAATTCTATGAAACCTAACCCTATACCTAACTCTAACCCTAACACTATCCTTAAATGCTCTCGATTCTAATCCTGACCCTAATAAAACTAACCCTAACCCTAAGCCTAAATGCAGTGGATTCTAACCATAACTCTAACCGTAATATGCTCGATTCTAAGCCTAACACTAAATCGTCAATCGCGACACTAACCCTAACCCTAAATGCACTCGATTCTAACCCAAAAGGCAATCCTGACCCTAAGAATAACCCTAAACTTCGATTCTACCAACACAAACCCTAACCCTAATCCTAATTCTACCCCTACCCCTACCCCTCAATGGACTCTAATCCTACCCCTACCCCTAACACTAACTCTAACCCTAACGAATTCGAACCAAAACTCTAAACCTAAATGTGCTCAATTCTAACCCTAACACTAAATCGTCAATTTCAACACTATCCCTAAACCTAAATGCACTGGATTCTAACCCAAAAGACATTCCTGACCCTAAGCCCAACCCTAAACCTCGATTCTACCAACACAAACCTTAACTCCAATCCTAACTCTACTCAAACCCCTACCACTAAATACACTCTAAGCCATACCCTGACGAAAACCACAACACTAAAAATGCGCCTGATTCTAACCCTAACCCTAACCCTAAGCCTTACCTGAATCCTAAACCTCGATTCTACGAAAGCGAACGCTAAACCTAACTCTAACCCAAGCACTATCCTTAAATGCTCTTGATTTTAACCCTGACCCTAACGCTAACCCTAACCCTAACCCTAACCCTAAATGCACTGAATTCTAACCAGAACTCTAACCCTAAATGTGATCCATTCAAACCCTAACACTAAATCGTCAATTTGAACACTAAGCCAAAGCCTAAATACACTCGATTCTGATCCAAAATGCAATTCTGACCCTAAGCTTAAACCTAAACCTCGATTCTACCCACACAAACCTTAACCCTAATCCTAACCCTACTCCTATTCCTACCTCTATATGCACTCTAACCCTAACTTTAACCCAACCCCTAACAGTAAAAATGCGCTTGATTCTAACCCTAACCCAAACCCTAACCCTCAATTCTACGAAACCTAACCCTAAAGCTAACTCTAACCCTAACACTATCCTTAAATGCTCTCGATTCTAATCTTGACCCTAATAACCCTAACCCATACCTAAGACTAAATGCACTGGATTCTAACCATAACTTTAACCCTAATATGCTCGATTCTAAGCCTAACACTAAATCGTCAATCTCAACACTAACCCTAACCCTAAATGCACTCGATTCTAACCCAAAAGGCAATCCTGACCCTAAGCCTAACCCTAAACTTCGATTCTACCAACACAAACCCTAATCCTAATCTTAACCCTACCCCTACTCCTACCCCTCAATGCACTCTAACCCTACCCCTACCCCTAACACTAAGCCTAACCCTAACGAATTCTAACCAGAACTCTAACCCTAAATGTGCTCGATTCAAACCCCAACACTAAATCGTCAATGTGAACAATAACACAAGGCCTCAATACACTCGATTCTAATCCAAAATGCAATCCTGACCCTAAGCCTAAACCTGAACCTCGAATCTAGCAACACAAACCTTAACCCTAATCCTAACCCTAACCCTACCACTAGCCCTAAAAGCACTTTAACCCTAACCCTCACCCTAACGCTAACACTAAAACTGTGCTTGATTCTAACCCTAACCCTCACCCTAAGCCTAACCCTAAGCCTAACCCTCGATTCTACGAAAGCTAACCCTAAACTTAACTCTAACCCTAGCACTATCCTTAAATGCTCTCGATTCTAACCCCGACCCTAAACCTAACCCCAACCCTAACCCTAACCCTAACCCTAAATGCACTGAATTCTAATCATAACTCTATCCCTAAATGTGCTTGATTCTAACGCTAAAACTAAAGCATCAATTTCAACACTAACCCTAAGCCTAAGTGCTCTGAATTATGACCCAAAATGCTCTCCTGGCCCTAAGCCTCACCCAAAACCTCGATTCTACAAACACAAACCCTAACCATAATCCTAATCCTACCGCTACCCCTACCTCTAAATGCACTCTAACCCTAACACTAACCCTACCCCTAACAATAAAAAGGCGCGTGATTCTAACCCCTACCCTACCCCTAACCCTAACCTTAACCCTAGCGAATTCTAACCATAACTCTAACCCCAAATGTGCTCGATTCTAACCCTAACACTAAATCGTCAATCTCATCACTAACTCTAACCCGTAATGCACTCGATTCTAACCCAAAAGGCAATCCTGACCCTAAGCCCAACCCGAAACCTCGATTCTACCACCACAAACTGTAACCCTAATCCTAACCCTACTCCTACCCCTACCCCTAAATGCACTCTAATCGTCACCCTACCCCAACCCTAATACTACAAATGCGCTTGATTCTAAACCGAACCAGAACCCTAACACTAATCTTAACCCTCGATTCTACGAAACCTAACCCTAAACCTAACTCTAACACTAACACGATCCTTAAATACTCTCGATTGAACCCCTGCCCCTAATAACCCTTACCCTACCCCTAACCCTACCCCTAACCCTACACGCACTGAATTCTAACCATAACTCTATCCCAAAATGTGCTTGATTCGAACGCTAAAACTAAATCGTCAATTTCAACACTAACCTTAAGGCTAAATGCTCTGAATTACGACCCAAAATGCTCTCCTGACCCTAAGCCTAACCCAAAACCTCCATTCTACCAACACAAACCCTAACCCTAATCCTAACCCAACTCCTCCCCTACCCCTAAATGCACTCAGACCCTAACCCTAACCCCAACCCTAACACTAAAAATTCGCTTGATTCTAACCCTAATCCTAACCCTAACCCTAACACTAACACTAACCCTTGATTCTACGAAGGCTACCCCTAAACCTAACTCTAACCCTAACACTATCCTTAAATGCACTCGATTCTAACCCTCACCCTAAACATAACCCTAACCCTAACCCTAATCCTAACCCTAAATGCACTGGATTCTAACCATAACTCTAATCCTAATGTGCTTGATTCTAAGCCTAACACTAAATCGTCAATCGCCACACTAACCCTAACCCTAAATGCACTCGATTCTAACACAAAAGGCAATCCTGACCCTAAGAATAACCCTAAACTTCGATTCTACCAACACAAACCCTAACCCTAATCCTAATTCTACCCCTACCCCTACCCCTCAATGGACTCTAATCCTACCCCTACCCCTAACACTAACTCTAACCCTAACGAATTCGAACCAAAACTCTAAACCTAAATGTGCTCAATTCTAACCCTAACACTAAATCGTCAATTTCAACACTATCCCTAAACCTAAATGCACTGGATTCTAACCCAAAAGACATTCCTGACCCTAAGCCCAACCCTAAACCTCGATTCTACCAACACAAACCTTAACTCTAATCTTAACTCTACTCAAACCCCTACCACTAAATACACTCTAAGCCATACCCTGACGAAAACCACAACACTAAAAATGCGCCTGATTCTAACCCTAACCCTAACCCTAAGCCTTACCTTCAGCCTAAACCTCGATTCTACGAAAACGAACACTAAACCTAACTCTAACCCAAGCACTATCCTTAAATGCTCTTGATTTTAACCCTGACCCTAACGCTGATTCTAACCGTAACCCTAACCCTAACCCTAAATGCACTGAATTCTAACCAGAACTCTAACCCTAAATGTGATCCATTCAAACCCTAACACTAAATCGTCAATTTGAACACTAAGCCAAAGCCTAAATACACTCGATTCTGATCCAAAATGCAATACTGACCCTAAGCTTAAACCTAAAGCTCGATTCTACCCACACAAACCTTAACCCTAATCCTAACCCTACTCCTATTCCTACCTCTATATGCACTCTAACCCTAACTTTAACCCAACCCCTAACAGTAAAAATGCGCTTGATTCTAACCCTAACCCAAACACTAACCCTCAATTCTACGAAACCTAACCCTAAACCTAACTCTAACCCTAACACTATCCTTAAATGCTCTCGATTCTAATCTTGAGGCTGATAACCCTAACCCAAACCTAAGACTAAATGCAGTGGATTCTAACCATAACTTTAACCCTAATATGCTCGATTCTAAGCCTAGACTAAATCGTCAATCTCAACACTAACCCTAACCCTAAATGCACTCAATTCTAACCCAAAAGGCATTCCTGACCCTAAGCCTAACCCTAAACTTCGATTCTACCAACACAAACCTTAACCCTAATCTTAACCCTACCCCTACCCCTACCCCTCAATGCACTCTAACCCTACCCCTACCCCTAACACTAAGCCTAACCCTAACGAATTCTAACCAGAACTCTAACCCTAAATGTGCTCGATTCAAACCCCAACACTAAATCGTCAATGTGAACAATAACACAAGGCCTCAATACACTCGATTCTAATCCAAAATGCAATCCTGACCCTAAGCCTAAACCTAAACCTCGAATCTAGCAACACAAACCTTAACCCTAATCCTAACCCTCACCCTACCACTAGCCCTAAAAGCACTTTAACCCTAACCCTCACCCTTACGCTAACACTAAAACTGTGCTTGATTGTAACCCTAACCCTCACCCTAAGCCTAACCCTAAGCCTAACCCTCGATTCTACGAAAGCTAACCCAAAACTTAACTCTAACCCTAGCACTATCCTTAAATGCTCTCGATTCTAACCCCGACCCTAAACCTAACCCCAACCCTAACCCTAACCCTAACCCTAAATGCACTGAATTCTAATCATAACTCTATCCCTAAATGTGCTTGATTCTAACGCTAAAACTAAAGCATCAATTTCAACACTAACCCTAAGCCTAAGTGCTCTGAATTATGACCCAAAATGCTCTCCTGACCCTAAGCCTCACCCAAAACCTCGATTCTACAAACACAAACCCTAACCATAATCCTAATCCTACCGCTAGCCCTACCTCTAAATGCACTCTAACCCTAACACTAACCCTAACCCTAACACTAAAAAGGCGCGTGATTCTAACCCTTACCCTACCCCTAACCCTAACCCTAACCCTAGCGAATTCTAATCATAACTCTAACCCTAAATGTGCTCGATTCTAACCCTAACACTAAATCTTCAATCTCATCACTAACTCTAACCCGGAATGCACTCGATTCTAACCCAAAAGGCAATCCTGACCCTAAGCCCAACCCGAAACCTCGATTCTACCACCACAAACCATAACCCTAATCCTAACCCTACTCCTACCCCTACCCCTAAATGCACTCTAATCGTAACCCTACCCCAACCCTAATACTAAAAATTTGCTTGATTCTAAACCGAACCAGAACCCTAACACTAATCCTAACCCTCGATTCTACGAAACCTAATCCTAAACCTAACTCTAACACTAACACGATCCTTAAATACTCTCCATTGAACCCCTGACCCTAATAACCCTTACCCTACCCCTAACCCTAACCCTAACCCTAAACGCACTGAATTCTAACCATAACTCTATCCCAAAATGTGCTTGATTCGAACGCTAAAACTAAATCGTCAATTTCAACACTAACCCTAAGGCTAAATGCTCTGAATTACGACCCAAAATGCTCTCCTGACCCTAAGCCTAACCCAAAACCTCGATTCTACCAACACAAACCCTAACCCTAATCCTAACCCAACTCCTCCCCTACCCCTAAATGCACTCAGACCCTAACCCTAACCCCAACCCTAACACTAAAAATGCGCTTGATTCAAACCCTAATCCTAACCCTAACCCTAACCCTAACACTAACCCTTGATTCTACGAAGGCTAACCCTAAACCTAACTCTAACCCTAACACTATCCTTAAATGCACTCGATTCTAACCCTCACCCTAAACATAACCCTAACCCTAACCCTAATACTAACCCTAAACGCACTGGATTCTAACCATAACTCTAATCCTAATGTGCTTGATTCTAACACTAATTCTAAATCGTCAATCTCAACATTAACCTTAACCCTAAATGCACTCGATTCTAACCCAAAAGGCAATCCTGACCCTAACGCTAACCTTAACCCTCAATTCTACGAAACCTAACCCTATACCTAACTCTAACCCTAACACTATCCTTAAATGCTCTCGATTCTAATCCTGACCCTAATAAAACTAACCCTAACCCTAAGCCTAAATGCAGTGGATTCTAACCATAACTCTAACCGTAATATGCTCGATTCTAAGCCTAACACTAAATCGTCAATCTCAACACTAACCCTAACCCTAAATGCACTCGATTCTAACCCAAAGGCAATCCTGACCCTAAGAATAACCCTAAACTTCGATTCTACCAACACAAACCCTAACCCTAATCCTAATTCTACTCTTACCCCTACCCCTCAATGGACTCTAATCCTACACCTACCCCTAACACTAACTCTAACCCTAACGAATTCGAACCAAAACTCTAAACCTAAATGTGCTCAATTCTAACCCTAACACTAAATCGTCAATTTCAACACTATCCCTAAACCTAAATGCACTGGATTCTAACCCAAAAGACATTCCTGACCCTAAGCCCAACCCTAAACCTCGATTCTACCAACACAAACCTTAACTCTAATCCTAACTCTACTCAAACCCCTACCACTAAATACACTCTAAGCCATACCCTGACGAAAACCACAACACTAAAAATGCGCCTGATTCTAACCCTAATCCTAACCCTAAGCCTTACCTGAAGCCTAAACCTCGATTCTACGAAAGCGAACGCTAAACCTAACTCTAACCCGAGCACTAACCTTAAATGCTCTTGATTTTAACCCTGACCCTAACGCTAACCCTAACCCTAACCCTAACCCTAACCCTAAATGCACTGAATTCTAACCAGAATTCTAACCCTAAATGTGATCCATTCAAACCCTAACACTAAATCGTCAATTTGAACACTAAGCCAAAGCCTAAATACACTCGATTCTGATCCAAAATGCAATCCTGACCCTAAGCCTAAACCTAAACCTCGAATCTAGCAACACAAACCTTAACCCTAATCCTAACCCTAACCCTACCACTAGCCCTAAAAGCACTTTAACCCTAACCCTCACCCTAACGCTAACACTAAAACTGTGCTTGATTCTAACCCTAACCCTCACCCTAAGCCTGACCCGAAGCCTAACCCTCGATTCTACGAAAGCTAACCCTAAACTTAACTCTAACCCTAGCACTATCTTTAAATGCTCTCGATTCTAATCCTGACCCTAATAAAACTAACCCTAACCCTAAGCCTAAATGCAGTGGATTCTAACCATAACTCTAACCGTAATATGCTCGATTCTAAGCCTAACACTAAATCGTCAATCGCGACACTAACCCTAACCCTAAATGCACTCGATTCTAACACAAAAGGCAATCCTGACCCTAAGAATAACCCTAAACTTCGATTCTACCAACACAAACCCTAACCCTAATCCTAATTCTACCCCTACCCCTACCCCTCAATGGACTCTAATCCTACCCCTACCCCTAACACTAACTCTAACCCTAACGAATTCGAACCAAAACTCTAAACCTAAATGTGCTCAATTCTAACCCTAACTCTAAATCGTCAATTTCAACACTATCCCTAAACCTAAATGCACTGGATTCTAACCCAAAAGACATTCCTGACCCTAAGCCCAACCCTACACCTCGATTCTACCAACACAAACCTTAACTCTAATCCTAAATCTACTCAAACCCCTACCACTAAATATACTCTAAGCCATGCCCTGACGAAAACCACAACACTAAAAATGCGCCTGATTCTAACCCTAACCCAGCCCTAAGCCTTACCTGAAGCCTAAACCTCGATTCTATGAAAGCGAACACTAAACCTAACTCTAACACAAGCACTATCCTTAAATGCTCTTGATTTTAACCCTGACCCTAACGCTAACCCTAACCCTAACCGTAACCTTAAATGCACTGAATTCTAACCAGAACTCTAACCCTAAATGTGCTCCATTCAAATCCTAACACTAAATCGTCAATTTGAACACTAAGCCAAAGCCTAAATACACTCGATTCTGATCCAAAATGCAATTCTGACCCTAAGCTTAAACCTAAACCTCGATTCTACCCACACAAACCTTAACCCTAATCCTAACCCTACTGCTATTCCTACCTCTATATGCACTCTAACCCTAACTTTAACCCAACCCCTAACAGTAAAAATCCGCTTGATTCTAACCCTAACCCAAACGCTAACCATCAATTCTACGAAACCTAACCCTAAACCTAACTCTAACCCTAACACTATCCTTAAATGCTCTCCATTCTAATCTTGACCCTAATAAACCTAACCCAAACGTAAGACTAAATGCAGTGGATTCTAACCAACACTTTAACCCTAATATGCTCGATTCTAAGCCTAACACTAAATCGTCAATCTCAACACTAACCCTAACCCTAAATGCACTCGATTCTAACCCAAAAGGCAATCCTGACCCTAAGAATAACCCTAAACTTCGATTCTACCAACACAAACCCTAACCCTAATCTTAACCCTACCCCTACCCCTACCCCTCAATGGACTCTAATCCTACCCCTACCCCTAACACTAACTCTAACCCTAACGAATTCGAACCAAAACTCTAAACCTAAATGTGCTCAATTCTAACCCTAACACTAAATCGTCAATTTCAACACTATCCCTAAACCTAAATGCACTGGATTCTAACCCAAAAGACATTCCTGACCCTAAGGCCAACCCTAAACCTCGATTCTACCAACACAAACCTTAACTCTCATCCTAACTCTACTCAAACCCCTACCACTAAATACACTCGAAGCCATAACCTGACGAAAACCACAACACTAAAAATGCGCCTGATTCTAACCCTAACCCTAACCCTAAGCCTTACCTTAAGCCTAAACCTCGATTCTACGAAAGCGAACACTAAACCTAACTCTAACCCAAGCACTATCCTTAAATGCTCTTCATTTTAACCCTGACCCTGACGCTAACCCTAACCCTAACCCTAACCCTAAATGCTCTGAATTCTAACCAGAACTCTAACCCTAAATGTGATCCATTCAAACCCTAACACTAAATCGTCAATTTGAACACTAAGCCAAAGCCTAAATACACTCGATTCTGATCCAAAATGCAATACTGACCCTAAGCTTAAACCTAAACCTCGATTCTACCCACACAAACCTTAACCCTAATCTTAACCCTACTCCTATTCCTACCTCTATATGCACTCTAACCCTAACTTTAACCCAACCCCTAACAGTAAAAATGCGCTTGATTCTAACCCTAACCCAAACGCTAACCCTCAATTATACGAAACCTAACCCTAAACCTAACTCTAACCCTAACACTATCCTTAAATGCTCTCGATTCTAATCTTGACCCTAATAACCCTAACCCAAACCTAAGACTAAATGCAGTGGATTCTAACCATAACTTTAACCCTAATATGCTCGATTCTATGCCTAAGACTAAATCGTCAATCTCAACACTAACCCTAACCCTAAATGCACTCGATTCTAACCCAAAAGGCAATCCTGACCCTAAGCCTAACCCTAAACTTCGATTCTACCAACACAAACCCTAACCCTAATCTTAACCCTACCCTTACCCCTACTCCTCAATGCACTCTAACCCTACCCGTACCCCTAACACTAAGCCTAACCCTAACGAATTCTAACCAGAACTCTAACCCTAAAGGTGCTCGATTCAAACCCCAACACTAAATCGTCAATGTGAACAATAACACAAGGCCTCAATACACTCGATTCTAATCCAAAATGCAATCCTGACCCTAAGCCTAAACCTAAACCTCGAATCTAGCAACACAAACCTTAACCCTAATCCTAACCCTAACCCTACCACTAGCCCTAAAAGCACTTTAACCCTAACCCTCACCCTAACGCTAACACTAAAACTGTCCTTGATTCTAACCCCAACCCTCAACCTAAGCCTAACCCTAAGCCTAATCCTCGATTCTACGAAAGCTAACCCTAAACTTTACTCTAACCCTAGCACTATCCTTAAATGCTCTCGATTCTAACCCCGACCCTAAACCTAACCCCAACCCTAACCCTAACCCTAACCCTAAATGCACTGAATTCTAATCATAACTATCCCTAAATGTGCTTGATTCTAACGCTAAAACTAAAGCATCAATTTCAACACTACCCTAAGCCTAAATGCTCTGAATTATGACCCAAAATGCTCTCCTGACCCTAAGCCTCACCCAAAACCTTGATACTACAAACACAAACCCTAACCATAATCCTAATCCTACCGCTACCCCTACCTCTAAATGCACTCTAACCCTAACACTAACCCTAACCCTAACACTAAAAAGGCGCGTGATTCTAACCCCTACCCTAGCCCTAACCCTAACCCTAACCCTAGCGAATTCTAACCATAACTCTAACCCTAAATGTGCTCGATTCTAACCCTAACACTAAATCGTCAATCTCATCACTAACTCTAACCCGGAATGCACTCGATTCTAACCCAAAAGGCAATCCTGACCCTAAGCCCAACCCGAAACCTCGATTCTACCAACACAAACCTTAACTCTAATAATAACTCTACTCAAACCCCTACCACTAAATACACTCGAAGCCATGCCCTGACGAAAACCACAACACTAAAAATGCGCCTGATTCTAACCCTAACCCTAACCCTAAGCCTTACCTTAAGCCTAAACCTCGATTCTACGAAAGCGAACACTAAACCTAACTCTAACCCAAGCACTATCCTTAAATGCTCTTGATTTTAACCCTGACACTAACGCTAACCCTAACCCTAACCCTAACCCTAAATGGACTGAATTCTAACCAGAACTCTAACCCTAAATGTGATCCATTCAAACCCTAACACTAAATCGTCAATTTGAAAACTAAGCCAAAGCGTAAATACACACGATTCTGATCCAAAATGCAATTCTGACCCTAAGCTTAAACCTAAACCTCGATTTTACCCACACAAACCTTAACCCTAATCCTAACCCTACTCCTATTCCTACCTCTATATGCACTCTAACCCTAACTTTAACCCAAACCCTAACACTAAAAAGCTCTTGAATCTAACCCTAACCCAAACCCTCACCCTCACTTCTACGAAACATAACCCTAAACCTAACTCTAACGCTAACACTATCCTTAAATGCTCTCGATTCTAATCTTGACCCTAATAACCCTAACCCAAACCTAAGACTAAATGCAGTGGATTCTAACCATAACTTTAACCCTAATATGCTCGATTCTAAGCCTAACACTAAATCGTCAATCTCAACACTCACCCTAACCCTAAATGCACTCGATTCTAAGCCAAAAGGCAATCCTGACCCTAAGCCTAACCCTAAACTTCGATTCTACCTACACAAACCCTAACCCTAATCTTAACCCTACCCCTACCCCTACCCCTCAATGCACTCTAACCCTACCCCTATTCCTAACACTAAGCCTAACCCTAACGAATTCTAACCAGAACTCTAACCCTAAATGTGCTCGATTCAAACCCCAACACTAAATCGTCAATGTGAACAATAACACAAGGCCTCAATACACTCGATTCTAATCCAAAATGCAATCCTGACCCTAAGCCTAAACCTAAACCTCGAATCTAGCAACACAAACCTTAACCCTAATCCTAACCCTAACCCTACCACTAGCCCTAAAAGCACTTTAACCCTAACCCTCACCCTAACGCTAACACTAAAACTGTGCTTGATTCTAACCCTAACCCTCACCCTAAGCCTAACCCTAAGCCTAACCCTCGATTCTACGAAAGCTAACCCTAAACTTATCTCTAACCCTAGCACTATCTTTAAATGCTCTCGATTCTAATCCTGACCCTAATAAAACTAACCCTAACCCTAATCCTAAATGCAGTGGATTCTAACCATAACTCTAACCGTAATATGCTCGATTCTAAGCCTAACACTAAATCGTCAATCGCGACACTAACCCTAACCCTAAATGCACTCGATTCTAACACAAAAGGCAATCCTGACCCTAAGAATAACCCTAAACTTCCATTCTACCAACACAAACCCTAACCCTAATCCTAATTCTACCCCTACCCCTACCCCTCAATGGACTCTAATCCTACCCCTACCCCTAACACTAACTCTAACCCTAACGAATTCGAACCAAAACTCTAAACCTAAATGTGCTCAATTCTAACCCTAACACTAAATCGTCAATTTCAACATTATCCCTAAACCTAAATGCATTGGATTCTAACCCAAAAGACATTCCTGACCCTAAGCCCAACCCTACACCTCGATTCTACCAACACAAACCTTAATTCTAATGCTAAATCTACTCAAACCCCTACCACTAAATATACTCTAAGCCATGCCCTGACGAAAACCACAACACTAAAAATGCGCCTGATTCTAACCCTAACCCAGCCCTAAGCCTTACCTGAAGCCTAAACCTCGATTCTATGAAAGCGAACACTAAACCTAACTCTAACACAAGCACTATCCTTAAATGCTCTTGATTTTAACCCTGACCCTAACGCTAACCCTAACCCTAACCGTAACCTTAAATGCACTGAATTCTAACCAGAACTCTAACCCTAAATGTGCTCCATTCAAATCCTAACACTAAATCGTCAATTTGAACACTAAGCCAAAGCCTAAATACACTCGATTCTGATCCAAAATGCTATTCTGACCCTAAGCTTAAACATAAACCTCGATTCTACCCACACAAACCTTAACCCTAATCCTAACCCTACTGCTATTCCTACCTCTATATGCACTCTAACCCTAACTTTAACCCAAACCCTAACACTAAAAATGCTCTTGAATCTAACCCTAATCCAAACCCTAACCCTCATTTCTACGAAACATAACCCTAAACCTAACTCTAACCCTAACACTATCCTTAAATGCTCTCGATTCTAATCTTGACCCTAATAACCCTAACCCAAACCTAAGACTAAATGCAGTGGATTCTAACCATAACTTTAACCCTAATATGCTCGATTCTAAGCCTAACACTAAATCGTCAATCTCAACACTAACCCTAACCCTAAATGCACTCGATTCTAACCCAAAAGGCAATCCTGACCCTAAGCCTAACCTTAAACTTCAATTCTACCAACACAAACCCTAACCCTAATCTTAACCCTACCCCTACCCCTACCCCTCAATGTACTCTAACCCTAACCCTACCCCTAAAACTAATTCTAACCCTAACGAATTCTAACCAGAACTCTAACCCTAAATGTGCTCGATTCAAACCCCAACACTAAATCGTCAATTTGAACAATAACCCAAAGCCTAAATACACTGGATTCTGATCCAAAATGCAATCCTGACCCTAAGCCTAAACCTAAACCTCGAATCTAACAACACAAACCTTAGCCCTAATCCTAACCCTAACCCTACCACTAGCCCTAAAAGCACTTTAACCCTAACCCTCACCTTAACGCTAACACTAAAACTGTGCTTGATTCTAACCCTAACCCTCACCCTAAGCCTAACCCTAAGCCTAACCCTCGATTCTACGAAAGCTAACCCTAAACTTAACTCTAACCCTAGCACTATCCTTAAATGCTCTCGATTCTAACCCCGACCCTAAACCAAACCCCAACCCTAACCCTAACCCTAACCCTCAATGCACTGAATTCTAATCATAACTCTATCCCTAAATGTGCTTGATTCTAACGCTAAAACTAAAGCATCAATTTCAACACTACCCTAAGCCTAAATGCTCTGAATTATGACCCAAAATGCTCTCCCTAAGCCTCACCCAAAACCTCGAATCTACAAACACAAACCCTAACCATAATCCTAATCCTACCGCTAGCCCTACCTCTAAATGCACTCTAACCCTAACACTAACCCTAACCCTAACACTAAAAAGGCGCGTGATTCTAACCCTTACCCTACCCCTAACCCTAACCTTAACCCTAGCGAATTCTAACCATAACTCTAACCCTAAATGTGCTCGATTCTAACCCTTACACTAAATCTTCAATCTCATCACTAACTCTAACCCGGAATGCACTCGATTCTAACCCAAAAGGCAATCCTGACCCTAAGCCCAAGCCGAAACCTCGATTCTACCACCACAAACCGTAACCCTAATCCTAACCCTACTCCTACCCCTACCCCTAAATGCACTCTAATCGTAACCCTAACCCAACCCTAATACTAAAAATGCGCTTCATTCTAAACCTAACCAAAACCCTAACACTAATCCTAACCCTCGATTCTACGAAACCTAACCCTAAACCTAACTCTAACACTAACACGATCCTTAAATACTCTCGATTCCAACCCTGACTCTAAACCTAACCCTAACTCTAACCCTAACCCTAACATTAAATGCACAGACTTCTAATCATAACTCTATCCCTAAATGTGCTTGATTCTAACGCTAAAACTAAATCATCAATTTCAACATTACCCCTAAGCTTAAATGCTCTGAATTATGAGCGAAAATGCTCTCCTGACCCTAAGCCTAACCGAAAACCTCGATTCTAACAACACAAATCCTAACCCTAATCCTCAACCAACTCCTCCCCTATCCCTAAATGCACTCAAACCCTAACCCTAACCCCAAATCTAAAACTAAAAATGCGCTTCATTCTCACCCTAATCCGAACCGTAACCCCAATGCTAACACTAAAAATGCGCTTGATTCTAACCCAAATCCTAAGCCTAACCCTAACCCTAACACTGACCCTCGATTCTACGAAAGCTAACCCTGTACTTAACTCTAAACCTGACACTATCCTTAAATGCACTCTATACTAACCCTTACCCTAAACATAACACAAACCGTAGCCCTAATCCTAACCATAAATGCAGTGGATTCTAACCATAACTCTAACCCTAATGTGCACGATTATGACCCTAACACTAAATCGTCAATCTTAACACTAAGCCTAACCCTAAATGCACTCGATTCTAACCCAAAAGGCAATCCTGACCCTAAGCCTAACCCTAAAGCTCGATTCTACCAACACAAACCCTAACCCTAATCCTAACCCTACTCCTATCCCTACCTCTATATGCACTCTAACCCTAACCCTAACCCAACCCCTAACACTAAAAATGCGCTTGATTCTAACCCTAACCCTAACCCTAACCCTAACCCTCAATTCTTCGAAACCTAACCCTAAACCGAACTCTAACCCTAACACTATCCTTAAATGCTCTCGATTCTAATCCTGATCCTAATAACCCTAACCCTAAACCTAAGCCTATATGCAGTGGATTCTAACCATAACTCTAACCCTAATGTGCTCGATTCTAAGCCTAACACTAAATCGTCAATCTCTTCCCTAACTCTAACTCGGAATGCACTCGATTCTAACCCAAAAGGCAATCCTGGCCCTAAGCCTAACCCTAAACCTCGATTCTACCACCAAAAACCGTAACCATAAACCTAACCCTACTCCTACCCCTACTCCTAAATGCACTCTAAGCCATACCCTAACCCCAACCATAACACTAAAATTGCGCCTGATTCTACCCCTAACCCTAACGCTAACCATAACCCGAAGCCTAACTCTCTATTCTACGAAAGCTAACCCTAAACCTAACTCTACCCCTAACACTATCCTTAAATGAACTCGATTCTAACCTTCACCCTAAACATAACCGTAACCCTAAGCCTAAGCCTAACCCTAAATGCACTGGATTCTAACCATAATTCTAAAGGTAATGTTCTTGATTCTAATCCTAAAACTAGTTCATCAATCTCAACAGTAACCTTAAGCCTAAATGCACTCGATTCTAACCTAAATGGGAATCCTGACCCTGAGCCTAACCCTAAACCTCGATTCTACCAACACTAACCCTAACCTTAATTCTAACCGTGCCCCAACCCCTACTGCTAAATGCACTCTAACCATACTGCTGACCCTAACACTAACCGTAACCCTATCGAATTCTAAACATAACTCTATCCCTAAATGTGCTTGATTCTAACGCTAAAACTAAATCGTCAATTTCGACACTATCCCTAAGCCTAAATGCACTGGATTCTAACACAAAAGCCATTCCTGACCCTCAGCCTAACCCTAAACCTCGATTCTACCAACAAAAACCTTAACCCTAATCCTACCCCTATTCCTACCCCTACCCCTAAATGCACTCTAAGGCATACCCTAACGAAAACCAGAACACTAAAAATGCGCCTGATTCTAACCCTAACCCTAACCCTAAGCCTAACCTTAAGCCTAACCCTCGATTCTACGAAAGTGAACGCTAAACATAACTCTAACCCTAGCACTATCCTTAAATGCTCTCGATTTTAACCCTGACCCTAAACCTAACCCTAACCCTAACCCTAACCCTAAATGCACTGAATTCTAACCATAACTCTAACCCTAAATGTGCTCGATTAAAACCTTAACACTAAATCGTCAATTTGAACACTAACCCAAAGCCTAAATACACTCGATTCTGATTCAAAATGCAATCCTGACCATAAGCCTGAATCTAAACCTCGATTCTACCAACACCAACCTTAACCCTAATCCTAACCCTAAATGCACTGGATTCTAACCCTAACTCTAGCCCTAATGTGCTCAATTATAACCCTAACACTAAATCGTCAATCTCAACACTAAGCCTAACGCTAAATGCACTCGACTCTAACCCAAAAGGCAATCCTGACCCTAAGCCTAAACCTAAACCTCGATTCTACCACCACAAACCGTAACCCTAATCCTAACCCTACTCCTACCCCTACCCCTAAATGCACTCTAATCGTAAGCCTGCCCCAATCCTAATATTAAAAATGCGCTTGATTCTAAACCGAACCCGAACCCTAACCCTAACCCTAACCCTCGATTCTACGAAAACTAACCCCAAACCTTACTCTAACCCTAACACTCCCCTTAAATGCACTCGATTCTAACCAAATGGCAATCCTGACCCTAAGCCTAATCCTCACCTTAACACTAAAAATGCTCTTGGTTCTAACCCTAACCCAAACCCCAACCCTAACCCTAACCGTCGATTCTAGGAAAGCTAACCCTAACCTAACTCTCAGCCTAACACTATCCTTAAATGCACTCGATTCTAACCTTCACCCTCAACATAACCGTTATCCTAACGCTAACCCTAACCATAAATGCGCTCTGAATTATGACCCAAAATGCTCTCCTGACCCTAAGCCTAACCCAACACCTTCCCTACCCCTAAATGCACCCAAACCCTGACCCTAACTCCAACTCTGACACTAAAAATGCGCTTGATTCTAACACTAATCCTAACCCAAACCCTAACCCTAACATTGACCCTCAATTCTATGAAAGCTAACCCTATACCTAACTCTAACCCTAACACTATCCTTAAATGCACACGATGCTAACCCTCACCCTGAACATAAACCTAACCCTAACCCTAATCCTAACCCTAAATGCACTGGATTCTAACCATAACTCTAACCCTAATGTGCTCGATTATAACCCTAACACTAAATCGTCAATCACAACACTAAGCCTAACCCTAAATGGCCTCGACTCTAACACAAAAGGCAATCCTGACCCTAAGCCTAAGCTTAAACGTCGATTCGATCAACACAAACCCTAACCCTAATCCTAACCCTACTCCTACCCCTACCTCTATATGCACTCTAACCCTAACCCTAACCCAACCCCTAATACTAAAAATGCGCTTGATTCTAACCCTAACCCTAACCCTAACCCTAACCCTAACCCTCAATTCTTCGAAACCTAACCCTAAACCGAACTCTAACAATACACTATCCTTAAATGCTCTCGATTCTAATCCTGACCCTAATAACCATAACCCTAAGCCTAAGCCTAAATGCAGTGGATTCTAACCATAACTCTAACCCTAATGTGCTCGATTCTAAGCCTAACACTAAATCGTCAATCTCTTCCCTAACTCTAACTCGGAATGCACTCGATTCTAACCCAAAAGGCAATCCTGGCCCTAAGCCTAACCCTAAACCTCGATTCTACCACCAAAAACCGTAACTATAATCCTAACCCTACTCCTACCTTTACCCCTAAATGCACTCTAAGTCATACCCTAATCCCAACCATAACACTAAAATTGCGCCTGATTCTACCCCTAACCCTAACGCTAACCCTAACCCGAAGCCTAACCCTCTATTCTACGAAAGCTAACCCTAAACCTAACTCTACCCCTAACACTATCCTTAAATGCACTCGATTCTAACCCTCACCCTAAACATAACCGTAACCCTAAGCCTAAACCTAACCCTAAATGCACTGGATTCTAACCATAATTCTAAAGGTAATGTTCTTGATTCTAACCCTAACACTAATTCGTCAATCTCAACAGTAACCTTAAGCCTAAATGCACTCGATTCTAACCTAAATGGGAATCCTGACCCTGAGCCTAACCCTAAACCTCGATTCTACCAACACTAACCCTAACCTTAATTCTAACCGTGCCCCAACCCCTACTGCTAAATGCACTCTAACCATACTGCTGACCCTAACACTAACCGTAACCCTAACGAATTCTAAACATAACTCTATCCCTAAATGTGCTTGATTCTAACGCTAAAACTAAATCGTCAATTTCAACACTATCCCTAAGCCTAAATGCACTGGATTCTAAACCAAAAGCCATTCCTGACCCTCAGCCTAACCCTGAACCTCGATTCTACCAACAAAAACCTTAACCCTAATCATACCCCTACTCCTACCCCTCCCCCTAAATGCACTCTAAGCCATACCCTAACGAAAACCAGAACACTAAAAATGCGCCTGATTCTAACCCTAACCCTAAGCCTAAGCCTAACCTTAAGCCTAACCCTCGATTCTACGAAAGTGAACGCTAAACATAACTCTAACCCTAGCACTATCCTTAAATGCTCTCGATTTTAACCCTGACCCTAAACCTAACCCTAACCCTAACCCTAACCCCAAATGCACTGAATTCTAACCATAACTCTAACCGTAAATGTGCTCGATTAAAACCTTAACACTAAATCGTCAATTTGAACAATAACACAAGGCCTCAATACACTCGATTCTAATCCAATATGCAATCCTGACCCTAAGCCTAAACCTAAACCTCGAATCTAGTAACACAAACCTTAACCCTAATCCTAACCCTAACCCTACCACTAGCCCTAAAAGCACTTTAACCCTAACCCTCACCCTAACGCTAACACTAAAACTGTGCTTGATTCTAACCCTAACCCTCACCCTAAGCCTAACCCTAAGCCTAACCCTCGATTCTACGAAAGCTAACCCTAAACTTAACTCTAACCCTAGCACTATCCTTAAATGCTCTCGATTCTAACCCCGACACTAAACCTAACCCCAACCCTAACCCTAACCCTAACCCTAAATGCACTGAATTCTAATCATAACTCTAACCCTAAATGTGCTTGATTCTAACGCTAAAACTAAAACATCAATTTCAACACTAACCCTAAGCCTAAATGCTCTGAATTATGACCCAAAATGCTCTCCTGACCCGAAGCCTCACCCAAAACCTCGATTCTACAAACACAAACCCTAACCATAATCCTAATCCTACCGCTACCCCTACCTCTAAATGCACTCTAACCCTAACACTAACCCTAACCCTAACACTAAAAAGGCGCGTGATTCTAACCTCTACCCTACCCCTAACCCTAACCCTAACCCTAACGAATTCTAACCATAACTCTAACCCTAAATGTGCTCGATTCTAACCCTAACACTAAATCGTCAATCTCATCAATAACTCTAACCCGGAATGCACTCGATTCTAACCGAAAAGGCTATCCTGACCGTAAGCCTAACCCAAAACCTCGATTCTACCAACACATACCCTAACCCTAATCCTAACCCAACTCCTCCCCTACCCCTAAATGCACTCAGACCCTAACCCTAACCCCAACCCTAACACTAAAAATGCGCTTGATTCTAACCCTAATCCTAACCCTAACCCTAACCCTAACACTAACCCTTGATTCTACGAAGGCTAACCCTAAACCTAACTCTAACCCTAACACTATCCTTAAATGCACTCGATTCTATCCCTCACCCTAAACATAACCCTAACCCTAACTCTGATCCTAACCCTAAATGCACTGGATTCTAACCATAACTCTAATCCTAATGTGCTTGATTCTAACACTAATTCTAAATCGTCAATCTCAACATTAACCCTAACCCTAAATGCACTCGATTCTAACCCAAAAGGCAATCCTGACCCTAACGCTAACCCTAACCCTCAATTCTATGAAACCTAACCCTATACCTAACTCTAACCCTAACACTATCCTTAAATGCTCTCGATTCTAATCCTGACCCTAATAAAACTAACCCTAACCCTAAGCCTAAATGCAGTGGATTCTAACCATAACTCTAACGGTAATATGCTCGATTCTAAGCCTAACAGTAAATCGTCAATCGCAACACTAACCCTAACCCTAAATGCACTCGATTCTAACCCAAAAGGCAATCCTGACCCTAAGAATAACCCTAAACTTCGATTTTACCAACACAAACCCTAACTCTAATCCTAATTCTACCCTTACCCCTACCCCTCAATGGACTCTAATCCTACCCCTACCCCTAACACTAACTCTAACCCTAACGAATTCGAACCAAAACTCTAAACCTAAATGTGCTCAATTCTAACCCTAACACTAAATCGTCAATTTCAACACTATCCCTAAACCTAAATGCACTGGATTCTAACCCAAAAGACATTCCTGACCCTAAGCCCAACCCTAAACCTCGATTCTACCAACACAAACCTTAACTCTCATCCTAACTCTACTCAAACCCTTACCACTAAATACACTCTAAGCCATACCCTGACGAAAACCACAACACTAAAAATGCGCCTGATTCTAACCCTAACCCTAACCCTAAGCCTTACCTGAAGCCTAAACCTCGATTCTACGAAAGCGACCGCTAAACCTAACTCTAACCCAAGCACTATCCTTAAATGCTCTTGATTTTAACCCTGACCCTAACGCTAACCCTAACCCTAACCGTAACCTTAAATGCACTGAATTCTAACCAGAACTCTAACCCTAAATGTGCTTCATTCAAACCCTAACACTAAATCGTCAATTTGAACACTAAGCCAAAGCCTAAATACACTCGATTCTGATCCAAAATGCAATTCTGACCCTAAGCTTAAACCTAAACCTCGATTCTACCCACACAAACCTTAACCCTAATCCTAACCCTACTCTTATTCCTACCTCTATATGCATTCTAACCCTAACTTTAACCAAAACCCTAACACTAAAAATGCTCTTGAATCTAACCCTAACCCAAACCCTAACCCTCACTTCTACGAAACATAACCCTAAACCTAACTCTAACCCTAACACTATCCTTAAATGTTCTCGATTCTAATCTTGATCCTAATAACCCTAACCCAAACCTAAGACTAAATGCAGTGGATTCTAACCATAACTCTAACCGTAATATGCTCGATTCTAAGAATAACACTAAATCGTCAATCTCAACACTAACCCTAACCCTAAATGGACTCGATTCTAACCCAAAAGGCAATCCTGACCCTAAGAATAACCCTAAACTTCGATTCTACCAACACAAACCCTAAGCCTAATGTTAACCCTACCCCTACCCCTACCCCTCAATGCACTCTAACCCTAAACCTACCCCTAACACTAATCCTAACTCTAAAGAATTCTAACCAGAACTCTAACCCTAAATGTGCTCGATTCAAACCCCAACACTAAATCGTCAATTTGAACAATAACCCAAAGCCTAAATACACTCGATTCTGATCCAAAATGCAATCCTGACCCTAAGCCTAAACCTAAACCTCGAATCTACCAACACAAACCTTAACCCTAATCCTAACCCTAACCCTACCACTAGCCCTAAAAGCACTTTAACCCTAGCCCTCACCCTAACGCTAACACTAAAACTGTGCTTGATTCTAAACCTAACCCTCACCCTAAGCCTAACCCTAAGCCTAACCCTCGATTCTACGAAAGCAAACCCTAAACTTAACTCTAACCCTAGCACTATCCTTAAATGCTCTCGATTCTAATCCTGACCCTAATAAAACTAAACCTAACCGTAAGCCTAAAGGCAGTGGATTCTAACCATAACTCTAACCGTAATATGCTCGATTCTAAGCCGAACACTAAATCGTCAATCTCAACACTAACCCTAACCCTAAATGCACTCGATTCTAACCCAAAAGGCAATCCTGACCCTAAGCCTAACCCTAAACTTCGATACTACCAACACAAACCCTAACCCTAATCTTAACCCTACCCCTACCCCTACCCCTCAATGCACTCTAACCCTACCCCTACCCCTAACACTAAGCCTAACCCTAACGAATTCTAACCACAACTCTAACCCTAAATGTGCTCGATTCAAACCCCAACACTAAATCGTCAATGTGAACAATAACACAAGGCCTCAATACACTCGATTCTAATCCAAAATGCAATCCTGACCCTAAGCCTAAACCTAAACCTCGAATCTAGCAACACAAACCTTAACCCTAATCCTAACCCTAACCCTACCACTAGCCCTAAAAGCATTTTAACCCTAACCCTCACCCTAACGCTAACACTAAAACTGTGCTTGATTCTAACCCTAACCCTCACCCTAAGCCTAACCCTAAGCCTAACCCTCGATTCTACGAAAGCTAACCCTAAACTTAACTCTAACCCTAGCACTATCCTTAAATGCTCTCGATTCTAACCCCGACCCTAAACCTAACCCCAACCCTAACCCTAACCCTAACCCTAAATGCACTGAATTCTAATCATAACTCTATCCCTAAATGTGCTTGATTCTAATACTAAAACTAAAGCATCAATTTCAACACTAACCCTAAGCCTAAATGCTCTGAATTATGAGCCAAAATGCTCTCCTGACCCTAAGCCTCACCCAAAACCTCGATACTACAAACACAAACCCTAACCATAATCCTAATCCTACCGCTACCCCTACCTCTAAATGCACTCTAACCCTAACACTAACCCTAAACCTAACACTAAAAAGGCGCGTGATTCTAACCCCTACCCTAGCCCTAACCCTAACCCTAACCCTAGCGAATTCTAACCATAACTCTAACACTAAATGTGCTCGATTCTAACCCTAACACTAAATCGTCAATCTCATCACTAACTCTAACCCGGAATGCACTCGATTCTAACCCAAAAGGCAATCCTGACCCTAAGCCCAACCTGAAACCTCGATTCTACCACCACAAACCGTAACCCTAATCCTAACCCTACTCCTACCCCTACCCCTAAATGCACTCTAATCGTAACCCTAACCCAACCCTAATACTAAAAATGCGCTTGATTCTAAACCGAACCAGAACCCTAACACTAATCCTAACCCTCGATTCTACGAAACCTAACCCTAAACCTAACTCTAACACTAACACGATCCTTAAATACTCTCGATTCTAACCCTGACTCTAAACCTAAACCTAACCCTAACCCTAACCCTAACATTAAATGCACTGAATTCTAATCATAACTCTATCCCTAAATGTGCTTGATTCTAACGCTAAAACTAAATCATCAATTTCAACATTACCCCTAAGCTTAAATGCTCTGAATTATGAGCGAAAATGCTCTCCTGACCCTAAGCCTAACCCAAAACCTCTATTCTACCAACACAAATCCTAACCCTAATCCTCAACCAACTCCTCCCCTATCCCTAAATGCACTCAAACCCTAACCCTAACCCCAAATCTAAAACTAAAAATGCGCTTCATTCTCACCCTAATCCGAACCGTAACCCCAACGCTAACACTAAAAATGCCCTTGATTCTAACCCAAATCCTAAGCCTAACCCTAACCCTAACACTGACCCTCGATTCTACGAAAGCTAACCCTGTACCTAACTCTAAACCTGACACTATCCTTAAATGCACTCTATACTAACCCTTACCCTAAACATAACACTAACCGTAGCCCTAATCCTAACCATAAATGCAGTGGATTCTAACCATAACTTTAACCCTAATGTGCACGATTATGACCCTAACACTAAATCGTCAATCTTAACACTAAGCCTAACCCTAAATGCACTCGATTCTAACCCAAAAGGCAATCCTGACCCTAAGCCTAACCCTAAAGCTCGATTCTACCAACACAAACCCTAACCCTAATCCTAACCCTACTCCTACCCCTACCTCTATATGCACTCTAACCCTAACCCTAACCCAACCCCTAACACTAAAAATGCGCTTGATTCTAACCCTAACCCTAACCCTAACCCTAACCCTAACCCTCAATTCTTCGAAACCTAACCCTAAACCGAACTCTAACCCTAACACTATCCTTAAATGCTCTCGATTCTAATCCTGACCCTAATAACCCTGACCCTAAACCTAAGCCTAAATGCAGTGGATTCTAACCATAACTCTAACCCTAATGTGCTCGATTCTAAGCCTAACACTAAATCGTCAATCTCTTCCCTAACTCTAACTCGGAATGCACTCGATTCTAACCCAAAAGGCAATCCTGGCCCTAAGCCTAACCCTAAACCTCGATTCTACCACCAAAAACCGTAACCATAAACCTAACCCTACTCCTACCCCTACTCCTAAATGCACTCTAAGCCATACCCTACCCCAACCATAACACTAAAATTGCGCCTGATTCTACCCCTAACCCTAACGCTAACCCTAACCCGAAGCCTAACCCTCTATTCTACGAAAGCTAACCCTAAACCTAACTCTACCCCTAACACTATCCTTAAATGCACTCGATTCTAACCTTCACCCTAAACATAACCGTAACCCTAAGCCTAAGCCTAACCCTAAATGCACTGGATTCTAACCATAATTCTAAAGGTAATGTTCTTGATTCTAACCCTAACACTAATTCGTCAATCTCAACAGTAACCTTAAGCCTAAATGCACTCGATTCTAACCTAAATGGGAATCCTGACCCTGAGCCTAACCCTAAACCTCGATTCTACCAACACTAACCCTAACCTTAATTCTAACCGTGCCCCAACCCCTACTGCTAAATGCACTCTAACCATACCGCTGACCCTAACACTAACCGAAACGCTAACGAATTCTAAACATAACTCTATCCCTAAATGTGCTTGATTCTAATGCTAAAACTAAATCGTCAATTTCAACACTATCCCTAAGCCTAAATGCACTGGATTCTAACCCAAAAGCCATTCCTGACCCTCAGCCTAACCCTAAACCTCGATTCTACCAACAAAAACCTTAACCCTAATCCTACCCCTATTCCTACCCCTACCCCTAAATGCACTCTAAGGCATACCCTAACGAAAACCAGAACACTAAAAATGCGCCTGATTCTAACCCTAACCCTAAGCCTAAGCCTAACCTTAAGCCTAACCCTCGATTCTACGAAAGTGAACGCTAAACATAACTCTAACCCTAGCACTATCCTTAAATGCTCTCGATTTTAACCCTGACCCTAAACCTAACCCTAACCCTAACCCTAACCCTAAATGCACTGAATTCTAACCATAACTCTAACCCTAAATGTGCTCGATTAAAACCTTAACACTAAATCGTCAATTTGAACACTAACCCAAAGCCTAAATACACTCGATTCTGATCCAAAATGCAATCCTGACCATAAGCCTGAACCTAAACCTCGATTCTACCAACACCAACCTTAACCCTAATCCTAACCCTAAATGCACTGGATTCTGACCCTAACTCTAGCCCTAATGTGCTCAATTATAACCCTAACACTAAATCGTCAATCTCAACACTAAGCCTAACGCTAAATGCACTCGACTCTAGCCCAAAAGGCAATCCTGACCCTAAGCCTATACCTAAACTTCGATTCTACCACCACAAACCGTAACCCTAATCCTAACCCTACTCCTACCCCTACCCCTAAATGCACTCTAATCGTAAGCCTGCCCCAATCCTAATATTAAAAATGCGCTTGATTCTAAACCGAACCCGAATCCTAACCCTAACCCTAACCCTTGATTCTACGAAAACTAAACCCCAAACCTAACTCTAACCCTAACACTCCCCTTAAATGCACTCGATTCAAACCAAAAGGCAATCCTGACCCTAAGCCTAATCCTCACCTTAACACTAAAAATGCCCTTGGTTCTAACCCTAACCCAAACCCCAACCCTAACCCTAACCGTCGATTCTAGGAAAGCTAACCCTAACGTAACTCTAAGCCTAACACTATCCTTAAATGCACTCGATTCTAACCCTCAAACTCAACATAACCGTTATCCTAACGCTAACCCTAACCATAAATGCGCTCTGAATTATGACCCAAAATGCTCTCCTGACCCTAAGCCTAACCCAACTCCTTTCCTACCCCTAAATGCACTCAAACCCTGACCCTAACTCCAACTCTGACACTAAAAATGTTCTTGATTCTAACCCTAATCCTAACGCTAACCCTAACCCTAACATTGACCCTCAATTCTACGAAAGCTAACCCTATACCTAACTCTAACCCTAACACTATCCTTAAATGCACTCGATTCTAATCCTGACCCTAATAACCCTAACCCTAAGCCTAAGCCTAAATGCAGTGGATTCTAATCATAACTCTAACCCTAATGTTCTCGATTCTAAGCCTAACACTAAATCGTCAATCTCTTCCCTAAGTCTAACTCGGAATGCACTCGATTCTAACCCAAAAGGCAATCCTGGCCCTAAGCCTAACACTAAACCTCGATTCTACCACCAAAAACCGTAACCATAATCCTAACCTTACTCCTACCCCTACCCCTAACTGCACTCTAAGCCAAACCCTAACCCCAACCATAACACTAAAATTGCGCCTGATTCTACCCCTAACCCTAACGCTAACCCTAACACGAAGCCTAACCCTCTATTCTACGAAAGCTAACCCTAAACCTAACTCTACCCCTAACACTATCCTTAAATGCACTCGATTCTAACCCTCACCCTAAACATAACCGTAACCCTAAGCCTAAGCCTAACCCTAAATGCACTGGATTCTAACCATAACTCTAATTCTAATAGGCTTGATTCTAACACTAACTCTAAATCGTCAATCTCAAAACTAACCCTAACCCTAAATGCACTCGATTCTACCCCAAACTGGAATTCTGACCCTAACCCTAACCCTAACCTTCGATTCTACGAAGGCTAACCTTATACATAACTCTACCCCTAACACTATCCTTAAATGCATTCGATTCTAACCCTCACCCTAAATATAACCCTAACCCTAACCCTATTCCTAACCCTAAATGCACTGGATTCTAACCATAACTCTAATTCTAATGTGCTTGATTCTAACACTAACTCTAAATCGTCAATCTCAACACTAACCAAAACCCTAAAGGCACTCGATTCTAACCCAAACGGGAATCCTGACCCTGACCCTAACCCTAACCCTCGATTCTACGAAAGCTAACCTTATACATAACTCTACCCCTAGCACTATTCTTAAATGCACTCGATTTTAACCCTCACCCTGAACATAACCCTAACCCTAACCCTAATCCTAACCCTGAATGCACTAGATTCTAACCCTAACTCTAGCCCTAATGTGCTCAATTATAACCCTACCACTAAATCGTCAATCTCAACACTAAGCCTAACGCTAAATGCACTCGACTCTAACCCAAAAGGCAATCCTGACCCTAAGCCTAACCCTAAACCTCGATTCTACCAAGACAACCACTGACCCTAATCCTAACCCAACTCCTCCTCTGCCCATAAATGAACTCAAACCCTAACCCTAACCAAACCCCTAACACTAAAAATGCGCTTGATTCTAACCTTAACCCTAACCCTAACCCTCAATTCTACGAAACCTAACCCTAAACCTAACTCTAACCCTAGCACTATCCTTAAATGCTCTCGATTCTAATCCTCACCCTAATAACCCTAACCATAGCCCTAAGCCTAAATGCAGTGGATTCTAACCATAACTCTAACCCTAATGTGCTCCATTCTAAGCGTAACACTAAATCGTTAATCTCAACACTAACCCTAACCCAAATGCACTCGAGTCTAACACAAAAGGCAATCCTGACCCTAAGCCTAACCCTAAACTTCGATTCTACCAACACAAACCGTAACCCTAATCCTAACGCTACCCCTACTCCTACCCCTAAATGCACTCTAACCCTACCACTACCCCTTACACTAACCCTAACACTAACGAATTCTTACCAAAACTCTAACCCTAAATGTGCTCGATTCTAACCCTAACACTAAATCGACAATTTCAACACTATCCCTAAGCCTAAGTGCACTGGATTCTAACCCAAAAGCCATTCCTGACCCTAAGCCTAACCCTAAACGTCGATTCTACCAACAAAAACCTTAACCACAATCCTAACCCTACTCCTACCCCTACCCCTAAATGCACTCTAAGCCATACACTAACGAAAACCAGAACACTAAAAATGCGCCTGATTCTAACCCTAACCCTAAGCCTAAGCCTAACCTTAAGCCTAACACTCGATTCTACGGAAGCGAACGCTAAACCTAACTCTAACACTAGAACTATCCTCAAATGATCTAGATTTTAACCCTTACCCTAACCCTAACCCTAACCTTAACCCTAACCCTAAATGCACTGAATTCTAACCAGAACTCTAACCCTAAATGTGCTCGATTCAAACCCTAACAGTAAATCGTCAATTTGAACACTAACCCAAAGCCTAAATACACTCGATTCTGCTCCAAAATGCAATCCTGACCCTAAGCCTAAACCTAAACCTCGAATCTACCAACACAAACCTTAACCCTAATCTTAACCCTAACCCTACCACTACCCCTAAAAGCACTTTAACCCTAACCCTCACCGTAACGCTAACACTAAAACTGTGCTTGATTCTAACCCTAACCCTCACCCTAAGCCTAAGCCTAAGCCTAAGCCTCGATTATACGAAAGCTAACCCTACACCCAGTTCTAACCCTAGCACTATCCTTAAATGCTCTCAATTCTAACCCTGACCCTAAACCTAACCCTAACCCTAACCCTAACCCTAACATTAAATGCACTGAATTCTAATCATAACTCTATCCCTAAATGTGCGTGATTCTAACGCTAAAACTAAATCATCAATTTCAACATGAACCCTAAGCTTAAATGCTCTGAATTATGAGCGAAAATGCTATCCTGACCCTAAGCCTAACGCAAATCATCGATTCTACCAACACAAATCCTAACCCTAATCCTAAACCAACTCCTCCCCTATCCCGAAATGCACTCAAACACTAACCCTAACCCCAAACCTAAAAGTAAAAATGCGCTTCATTCTAACCCTAATCCGAACCCTAACCCCAACGCTACCACTAAAAATGCGCTTGATTATAACCCTAACCCTAACCCTAACCCTAACCCTAATCCTAACCCTCAATTCTTCGAAACCTAACCCTAAACCAAACTCTAACCCTAACACTATCCTTAAATGCTCTCGATTCTAATCCTGACCCTAATAACCCTAACCCTAAGCCTAAGCCTAAATGCAGTGGATTCTAACCTTAACTCTAACCCTAATGTGCTCGATTCTAAGCCTAACACTAAATCGTCAATCTCTTCCCTAACTCTAACTCGGAATGCACTCGATTCTAACCCAAAAGGCAATCCTGGCCCTAAGCCTAACCCTAAACCTCGATTCTACCACCAAAAACCGTAACCATACTCCTAACCCTACTCCTACCCCTACTCCTAAATGCACTCTAAGCCATACCCTAACCCCAACCATAACACTAAAATTGCGCCTGATTCTACCCCTAACGCTAACGCTAAACCTAACCCGAAGCCTAACCCTCTATTCTACGAAAGCTAACCCTAAACCTAACTCTACCCCTAACACTATCCTTAAATACACTCGATTCTAACCTTCACCCTAAACATAACCGTAACCCTAAGCCTAAGCCTAACCCTAAATGCACTGGATTCTAACCATAATTCTAAAGGTAATGTTCTTGATTCTAATCCTAACAATAATTCATCAATCTCAACAGTAACCTTAAGCCTAAATGCACTCGATTCTAACCTAAATGGGAATCCTGACCCTGAGCCTAACCCTAAACCTCGATTCTACCAACACTAACCCTAACCTTAATTCTAACCGTGCCCCAACCCCTACTGCTAAATGCACTCTAACCATACCGCTGACCCTAACACTAACCGAAACGCTAACGAATTCTAAACATAACTCTATCCCTAAATGTGCTTGATTCTAATGCTAAAACTAAATCGTCAATTTCAACACTATCCCTAAGCCTAAATGCACTGGATTCTAACCCAAAAGCCATTCCTGACCCTCAGCCTAACCCTAAACCTCGATTCTACCAACAAAAACCTTAACCCTAATCCTACCCCTACTCCTACCCCTACCACTAAATGCACTCTAAGCCATACCCTAACGAAAACCAGAACACTAAAAATGCGCCTGATTCTAACCCTAACCCTAACGCTAACCCTAACCCGAAGCCTAACCCTCTATTCTACGAAAGCTAACCCTAAACCTAACTCTACCCCTAACACTATCCTTAAATGCACTCGATTCTAACCCTCACCCTTGACATAACCGTAACCCTAACCCTAACCCTAAATGCACTGAATTCTAACCATAACTCTAACCCTAAATGTGCTCGATTAAAACCTTAACACTAAATCGTCAATTTGAACACTAACCCAAAGCCTAAATACACTCGATTCTGATCCAAAATGCAATCCTGACCATAAGCCTGAACCTAAACCTCGATTCTACCAACACCAACCTTAACCCTAATCCTAACCCTAAATGCACTGGATTCTAACCCTTACTCTAGCCTTATGTGCTCAATTATAACCCTAACACTAAATCGTCAATCTCAACACTAAGCCTAACCCTAAATGCACTCGACTCTAACCCAAAAGGCAATCCTGACCCTAAGCCTAACCCTCGATTCTAAGAAAGCTAACGCTAAACTTAACTCCAACCATAGCATTATCCTTAAATGCTCTCCATTCTAACCCCGACACTAAACCTTACCCCAACCCTAACCCTAACCTTAACCCTAAATGCACTGAATTCTAATCATAACTCTATCCCTAAATGTGCTTGATTCTAACGCTAAAACTAAAGCATCAATTTCAACACTAACCCTAAGCCTAAATGCTCTGAATTATGACCCAAAATGCTCTCCTGACCCTAAGCCTCACCCAAAACCTCGATTCTACAAACACAAACCCTAACCATAATCCTAATCCTACCGCTACCCCTACCTCTAAATGCACTCTAACCCTAACAGTAACTCTAACCCTAACACTAAAAAGGCGCGTGATTCTAACCCCTACCCTACCCCTAACCCTAACCCTAACCCTAGCGAATTCTAACCATAACTCTACCCCTAAATGTGCTCGATTCTAACCCTAACACTAAATCGTCAATCTCATCACCAACTCTAATCCGGAATGCACTCGATTCTAACCCAAAAGGCAATCCTAACCCTAAGCCCAACCCGAAACCTCGATTCTACCACCACAAACCGTAACCCTAATCCTAACCCTACTCCTACCCCTACCCCTAAATGCACTCTAATCGTAACCCTACCCCAACCCTAATACTACAAATGCGCTTGATTCTAAACCGAACCAGAACCCTAACACTAATCCTAACCCTCGATTCTACGAAACCTAACCCTAAACCTAACTCTAACACTAACACGATCCTTAAATACTCTCGATTCTAACCCTGACCCTAAACCTAACCCTAACCCTAAACCTAACCCTAACATTAAATGCACTGAATTCTAATTATAACTCTATCCCTAAATGTGCTTGATTCTAACGCTAAAACTAAATCATCAATTTCAACATTAACCCTAAGCTTAAATGCTCTGAATTATGAGCGAAAATGCTCTCCTGACCCTAAGCCTAACCCAAAACCTCGATTCTACCAACACAAATCCTAACCCTAATCCTAAACTAACTCCTCCCCTATCCCTAAGTGCACACAAACCCTAACCCTAACCCCAAACCTAAAACTAAAAATGCGCTTCATTCTCACCATAATCCGAACCGTAACCCCAACACTAACACTAAAAATGCGCTTGATTCTAACCCAAATCCTAAGCCTAACCCTAACCCTAACACTGACCCTCGATTCTACGAAAGCTAACCCTGTACCTAACTCTAAACCTAACACTATCCTTAAATGCACTCTATACTAACCCTCACCCTAAACATAACCCTAAGCGTAGCCCTAATCCTAACCATAAATGCAGTGGATTCTAACCATAACTCTAACCTTAATGTGCACGATTATGACCCTAACACTAAATCGTCAATCTTAACACTAAGCCTAACCCTAAATGCACTCGATTCTAACCCAAAAGGCAATCCTGACACTAAGCCTAACCCTAAAGCTCGATTCTACCAACACAAACCCTAACCTTAACCCTAACCCTACTCCTATCCCTACCTCTATATGCACTCTAACCCTAATCCTAACCCAACCCCAAACACTAAAAATGCGCTTGATTCTAACCCTAACCCTAACCCTCAATTCTTCGAAACCTAACCCTAAACCAAACTCTAACCCTAACACTATCCTTAAATGCTCTCGATTCTAATCCTGACCCTAATAACCCTAACCCTAACCCTAAGCTTAAATATAGTGGATTCTAACCATAACTCTATCCCTAATGTGCTCGATTCTAAGTCTAACACTAAATCGTCAATCTCTTCCCTAACTCTAACTCGGAATGCACTCGATTCTAACCCAAAAGGCAATCCTGGCCCTAAGCCTAACCCTAAAGCTCGATTCTACCACCAAAAACCGTAACCATAATCCTAACCCTGCTCCTACCCCTACCCCTAAATGCACTCTAAGCCATACCCTAACCCCAACCATAACACTAAAATTGCGCCTGATTCTACCCCTAACCCTAACGCTAAACCTAACCCGAAGCCTAACCCTCTATTCTACGAAAGCTAACCCTAAACCTAACTCTACCCCTAACACTATCCTTAAATGCACTCGATTCTAACCCTCACCCTAAACATAACCGTAACCCGAAGCCTAAGCCTAACCCTAAAGCTCGATTCTACCACCAAAAACCGTAACCATAATCCTAACCCTGCTCCTACCCCTACCCCTAAATGCACTCTAAGCCATACCCTAACCCCAACCATAACACTAAAATTGCGCCTGATTCTACCCCTAACCCTAACGCTAAACCTAACCCGAAGCCTAACCCTCTATTCTACGAAAGCTAACCCTAAACCTAACTCTACCCCTAACACTATCCTTAAATGCACTCGATTCTAACCCTCACCCTAAACATAACCGTAACCCGAAGCCTAAGCCTAACCCTAAATGCACTGGATTCTAACCATAATTCTAAAGGTAATGTTCTTGATTCTAACCCTAACACTAATTCGTCAATCTCAACAGTAACCTTAAGCCTAAATGCACTCGATTCTAACCTAAATGGGAATCCTGACCCTGAGCCTAACCCTAAACCTCGATTCTACCAACACTAACCCTAACCTTAATTCTAACCGTGCCCCAACCCCTACTGCTAAATGCACTCTAACCATACCGCTGACCCTAACACTAACCGAAACCCTAACGAATTCTAAACATAACTCTATCCCTAAATGTGCTTGATTCTAACGCTAAAACTAAATCGTCAATTTCAACACTATCCCTAAGCCTAAATGCACTGGATTCTAACCCAAAAGCCATTCCTGACCCTCCGCCTAACCCTAAAACTCGATTCTACCAACAAAAACCTTAACCCTAATCCTACCACTATTCCTACCCCTACCCCTAAATGCACTCTAAGCCATACCCTAACGAAAACCAGAACACTAAAAATGCGCCTGATTCTAACCCTAACCCTAACCCTAAGCCTACCCTTAAGCCTAACCCTCGATTCTAAGAAAGTGAACGCTAAACATAACTCTAACCCTAGCACTATCCTTAAATGCTCTCGATTTTAACCCTGACCCTAAACCTAACCCTAACCCTAACCCTAACCCTAAATGCACTGAATTCTAACCATAACTCTAACCCTAAATGTGCTCCATTAAAACCTTAACACTAAATCGTCAATTTGAACACTAACCCAAAGCCTAAATACACTCGATTCTGATCCAAAATGCAATCCTGACCATAAGCCTGAACCTAAACCTCGATTCTACTAACACCAGCCTTAACCCTAATCCTAACCCTAAATGCACTGGATTCTAACCCTACCTCTAGCCCTAATGTGCTCAATTATAACCCTAATACTAAATCGTCAATCTCCACACTAAGCCTAACGCTAAATGCACTCGACTCTAACACAAAAGGCAATCCTGACCCTGAGCCTAACCCTAAACTTCGATTCTACCAACACAAACCGTAACCCTAACACTAACGCTACCCCTACTCCTACCCCTAAATGCACTCTAACCCTACCCCTACCCCTTACACTAACCCTAACACTAACGAATTCTTACCAAAACTCTAAACCTAAATGTGCTTGATTCTAACGCTAAAACTAAATCGTCAATTTCAACACTATCCCCAAGCCTAAATGCACTGGATTCTAACCCAAAAGCCATTCCTGACCCTCAGCCTAACCCTAAACCTCGATTCTACCAACAAAAACCTTAACCCTAATCCTACCCCTACCCCTAAATGCACTCTAAGCCATACCCTAACGAAAACCAGAACACTAAAAATGCGCCTGATTCTAACCCTAACCCTAACCCTAAGCCTAACCTTAAGCTAACCTTCGATTCTACGAAAGTGAACGCTAAACATAACTCTAACCCTAGCACTATCCTTAAATGCTCTCGATTTTAACCCTGACCCTAACCCTAACCCTAACCCTAACCCTAACCCTAAATCCACTGAATTCTAACCACAACTCTAACCCTAAATGTGCTCGATTAAAACCTTAGCACTAAATCGTCAATTTGAACACTAACCCAAAGCCTAAATACACTCGATTCTGATCCAAAATGCAATCCTGACCATAAGCCTGAACCTAAACCTCAATTCTACCAACACCAACCTTAACCCTACTCCTAACCCTAAATGCACTGGATTCTAACCCTAACTCTAGCCCTAATGTGCTCAATTATAACCCTAAAACTAAATTGTCAATCTCCACACTAAGCCTAACGCTAAATGCACTCGACTCTAACCCAGAAGGCAGTCCTGACCCTAAGCCTAACCCTCGATTCTACGAAAGGCAACCCTAAACTTAACTCTAATCCTAGCACTATCCTTAAATGCTCTCGATTCTAACACAGACCCTAAACCTAACCCCAACCCTAACCCTAACCCTAACCCTAAATGCACTGAATTCTAATCATAACTCTATCCCTAAATGTGCTTGATTCTAACGCTAAAACTAAAGCATCAATTTCAACACTGACCCTAAGCCTAAATGATCTGAATTATGACCCAAAATGCTCTCCTGACCCTAAGCCTCACCCAAAACCTCGATTCTACAAACACAAACCCTAACCATAATCCTAATCCCACCGCTACCCCTACCTCTAAATGCACTTTAACCCTAACAATAACCCTAACCCTAACACTAAAAAGGCGCGTGATTCTAACCCCTACCCTCCCCCTACCCCTAACCCTAACCCTAGCGAATTCTAACCATAACTCTAACCCTAAATGTGCTCGATTCTCAGCCTAACACTAAATCGTCAATCTCTTCAATAACTCTAACCCGGAATGCACTCGATTCTAACCGAAAAGGCAATCCTGACCCTAAGCCCAACCCGAAACCTCGATTCTACTACCTCAAACCGTAATCCTAATCGTAACCCTACTCCTACCCCTACCCCTAAATGCACTCTAAGCCATACCCTAACCCCAACCATAACACTAAAATTGCGCCTGATTCTACCCCTAACCCTAACGCTAACCCTAACCCGAAGCCTAACCCTCTATTCTACGAAAGCTAACCCTAAACCTAACTCTACCCCTAACACTTTCCTTAAATGCACTCGATTCTAACCCTCACCCTAAACATAACCGTAACCCGAAGCCTAAGCCTAACCCTAAATGCACTGGATTCTAACCATAATTCTAAAGGTAATGTTCTTGATTCTAACCCTAACACTAATTCGTCAATCTCAACAGTAACCTTAAGCCTAAATGCACTCGATTCTAACCTAAATGGGAATCCTGACCCTGAGCCTAACCCTGAACCTCGATTCTACCAACACTAACCCTAACCTTAATTCTAACCGTGCCCCAACCCCTACTGCTAAATGCACTCTAACCATACCGCTGACCCTAACACTAACCGTAACCCTAACGAATTCTAAACATAACTCTATCCCTAAATGTGCTTGATTCTAACGCTAAAACTAAATCGTCAATTTCAACACTATCCCTACGCCTAAATGCACTGGATTCTAACCCAAAAGCCATTCCTGACCCTCAGCCTAACCCTAAACCTCGATTCTACCAACAAAAACCTTAACCCTAATCCTACCCCTATTCCTACCCCTACCCCTAAATGCACTCTAAGCCATACCCTAACGAAAACCAGAACACTAAAAATGCGCCTGATTCTAACCCTAACCCTAAGCCTAAGCCTACCCTTAAGCCTAACCCTCGATTCGACGAAAGTGAACGCTAAACATAACTCTAACCCTAGCACTATCCTTAAATGCTCTCGATTTTAACCCTGACCCTAAACCTAACCCTAACCCTAACCCTAACCCTAAATGCACTGAATTCTAACCATAACTCTAACCCTAAATGTGCTCCATTAAAACCTTAACACTAAATCGTCAATTTGAACACTAACCCAAAGCCTAAATACACTCGATTCTAATCCAAAATGCAATCCTGACCATAAGCCTGAACCTAAACCTCGATTCTACCAACACCAGCCTTAACCCTAATCCTAACCCTAAATGCACTGGATTCTAACCCTACCTCTAGCCCTAATGTGCTCAATTATAACCCTAACACTAAATCGTCAATCTCCACACTAAGCCTAACGCTAAATGCACTCGACTCTAACACAAAAGGCAATCCTGACCCTGAGCCTAACCCTAAACTTCGATTCTACCAACACAAACCGTAACCCTAACCCTAACGCTACCCCTACTCCTACCCCTAAATGCACTCTAACCCTACCCCTACCCCTTACACTAACCCTAACACTAACGAATTCTTACCAAAACTCTAAACCTAAATGTGCTTGATTCTAACGCTAAAACTAAATCGTCAATTTCAACACTATCCCTAAGCCTAAATGCACTGGATTCTAACCCAAAAGCCATTCCTGACCCTCAGCCTAACCCTAAACCTCGATTCTACCAACAAAAACCTTAACCCTAATCCTACCCCTACTCCTACCCCTACCCCTAAATGCACTCTAAGCCATACCCTAACGAAAACCAGAACACTAAAAATGCGCCTGATACTAACCCTAACCCTAACCCTAAGCCTAACCTTAAGCCTAACCTTCGATTCTACGAAAGTGAACGCTAAACATAACTCTAACCCTAGCACTATCCTTAAATGCTCTCGATTTTAACCCTGACCCTAACCCTAACCCTAACCCTAGCCCTAACCCTAACCCTAAATCCACTGAATTCTAACCATAACTCTAACCCTAAATGTGCTCGATTAAAACCTTAACACTAAATCGTCAATTTGAACACTAACCCAAAGCCTAAATACACTCGATTCTGATCCAAAATGCAATCCGGACCATAAGCCTGAACCTAAACCTCGATTCTACCAACACCAACCTTAACCCTACTCCTAACCCTAAATGCACTGGATTCTAACCTTAACTCTAGCCCTAATGTGCTCAATTATAACCCTAAAACTAAATTGTCAATCTCCACACTAAGCCTAATGCTAAATGCACTCGACTCTAACCCAGAAGGCAGTCCTGACCCTAAGCCTAACCCTCGATTCTACGAAAGGTAACCCTAAACTTAACTCTAATCCTAGCACTATCCTTAAATGCTCTCGATTCTAACACAGACCCTAAACCTAACCCCAACCCTAACCCTAACCCTAACCCTAAATGCACTGAATTCTAATCATAACTCTATCCCTAAATGTGCTTGATTCTAACGCTAAAACTAAAGCATCAATTTCAACACTAACCCTAAGCCTAAATGATCTGAATTATGACCCAAAATGCTCTCCTGACCCTAAGCCTCACCCAAAACCTCGATTCTACAAACACAAACCCTAACCATAATCCTAATCCTACCACTACCCCTACCTCTAAATGCACTCTAACCCTAACAATAACCCTAACCCTAACACTAAAAAGGCGCGTGATTCTAACGCCTACCCTACCCCTACCCCTAACCCTAACCCTAGCGAATTCTAACCATAACTCTAACCCTAAATGTGCTCGATTCTAAGCCTAACACTAAATCGTCAATCTCATCAATAACTCTAATCCGGAATGCACTCGATTCTAACCGAAAAGGCAATCCTGACCCTAAGCCCAACCCGAAACCTCGATTCTACTACCTCAAACCGTAATCCTAATCCTAACCCTACTCCTACCCCTACCCCTAAATGCACTCTAAGCCATACCCTAACCCCAACCATAACACTAAAATTGCGCCTGATTCTACCCCTAACCCTAACGCTAACCCTAACCCGAAGCCTAACCCTCTATTCTACGAAAGCTAACCCTAAACCTAACTCTACCCCTAACACTATCCTTAAATGCACTCGATTCTAACCCTCACCCTAAACATAACCGTAACCCGAAGCCTAAGCCTAACCCTAAATGCACTGGATTCTAACCATAATTCTAAAGGTAATGTTCTTGATTCTAACCCTAACACTAATTCGTCAATCTCAACAGTAACCTTAAGCCTAAATGCACTCGATTCTAACCTAAATGGGAATCCTGACCCTGAGCCTAACCCTAAACCTCGATTCTACCAACACTAACCCTAACCTTAATTCTAACCGTGCCCCAACCCCTACTGCTAAATGCACTCTAACCATACCGCTGACCCTAACACTAACCGTAACCCTAACGAATTCTAAACATAACTCTATCCCTAAATGTGCTTGATTCTAACGCTAAAACTAAATCGTCAATTTCAACACTATCCCTAAGCCTAAATGCACTGGATTCTAACCCAAAAGCCATTCCTGACCCTCAGCCTAACCCTGAACCTCGATTCTACCAACAAAAACCTTAACCCTAATCATACCCCTACTCCTACCCCTCCCCCTAAATGCACTCTAAGCCATACCCTAACGAAAACCAGAACACTAAAAATGCGCCTGATTCTAACCCTAACCCTAAGCCTAAGCCTAACCTTAAGCCTAACCCTCGATTCTACGAAAGTGAACGCTAAACATAACTCTAACCCTAGCACTATCCTTAAATGCTCTCGATTTTAACCCTGACCCTAAACCTAACCCTAACCCTAACCCTAACCCCAAATGCACTGAATTCTAACCATAACTCTAACCGTAAATGTGCTCGATTAAAGCCTTAACACTAAATCGTCAATCTGAACACTAACCCAAAGCCTAAATACACTCGATTCTAATACAAAATGCAATGTTGACCCTAAGCCTAAACCTAACCCTCGAATCTAGTAACACAAACCTTAACCCTAATCCTAACCCTAACCCTACCACTAGCCCTAAAAGCACTTTAACCCTAACCCTCACCCTAACGCTAACACTAAAACTGTGCTTGATTCTAACCCTAACCCTCACCCTAAGCCTAACCCTAAGCCTAACCCTCGATTCTACGAAAGCTAACCCTAAACTTAACTCTAACCCTAGCACTATCCTTAAATGCTCTCGATTCTAACCCCGACCCTAAACCTAACCCTAACCCTAACCCTAACCCTAACCCTAAATGCACTGAATTCTAATCATAACTCTATCCCTAAATGTGCTTGATTCTAACGCTAAAACTAAAACATCAATTTCAACACTAACCCTAAGTATAAATGCTCTGAATTATGACCCAAAATGCTCTCCTGACCCGAAGCCTCACCCAAAACCTCGATTCTACAAACACAAACCCTAACATTAATCCTAATCCTACCGCTACCCCTACCTCTAAATGCACTCTAACCCTAACACTAACCCTAACCTTAACACTAAAAAGGCGCGTGATTCTAACCTCTACCCTACCCCTAACCCTAACCCTAACCCTAACGAATTCTAACCATAACTCTAACCCTAAATGTGCTCGATTCTAACCCTAACACTAAATCGTCAATCTCATCAATAACTCTAACCCGGAATGCACACGATTCTAACCGAAAAGGCTATCCTGACCGTAAGCCTAACCCAAAACCTCGATTCTACCAACACATACCCTAACCCTAATCCTAACCCAACTCCTCCCCTACCCCTAAATGCACTCAGACCCTAACCCTAACCCCAACCCTAACACTAAAAATGCGCTTGATTCTAACCCTAATCCTAACCCTAACCCTAACCCTAACACTAACCCTTGATTCTACGAAGGCTAACCCTAAACCTAACTCTAACCCTAACACTATCCTTAAATGCACTCGATTCTATCCCTCACCCTAAACATAACCCTAACCCTAACTCTGATCCTAACCCTAAATGCACTGGATTCTAACCATAACTCTAATCCTAATGTGCTTGATTCTAACACTAATTCTAAATCGTCAATCTCAACATTAACCCTAACCCTAAATGCACTCGATTCTAACCCAAAAGGCAATCCTGACCCTAACGCTAACCCTAACCCTCAATTCTATGAAACCTAACCCTATACCTAACTCTAACCCTAACACTATCCTTAAATGCTCTCGATTCTAATCCTGACCCTAATAAAACTAACCCTAACCCTAAGCCTAAATGCAGTGGATTCTAACCATAACTCTAACGGTAATATGCTCGATTCTAAGCCTAACAGTAAATCGTCAATCGCAACACTAACCCTAACCCTAAATGCACTCGATTCTAACCCAAAAGGCAATCCTGACCCTAAGAATAACCCTAAACTTCGATTTTACCAACACAAACCCTAACTCTAATCCTAATTCTACCCTTACCCCTACCCCTCAATGGACTCTAATCCTACCCCTACCCCTAACACTAACTCTAACCCTAACGAATTCGAACCAAAACTCTAAACCTAAATGTGCTCAATTCTAACCCTAACACTAAATCGTCAATTTCAACACTATCCCTAAACCTAAATGCACTGGATTCTAACCCAAAAGACATTCCTGACCCTAAGCCCAACCCTAAACCTCGATTCTACCAACACAAACCTTAACTCTCATCCTAACTCTACTCAAACCCTTACCACTAAATACACTCTAAGCCATACCCTGACGAAAACCACAACACTAAAAATGCGCCTGATTCTAACCCTAACCCTAACCCTAAGCCTTACCTGAAGCCTAAACCTCGATTCTACGAAAGCGACCGCTAAACCTAACTCTAACCCAAGCACTATCCTTAAATGATCTTGATTTTAACCCTGACCCTAACGCTAACCCTAACCCTAACCGTAACCTTAAATGCACTGAATTCTAACCAGAACTCTAACCCTAAATGTGCTTCATTCAAACCCTAACACTAAATCGTCAATTTGAACACTAAGCCAAAGCCTAAATACACTCGATTCTGATCCAAAATGCAATTCTGACCCTAAGCTTAAACCTAAACCTCGATTCTACCCACACAAACCTTAACCCTAATCCTAACCCTACTCCTATTCCTACCTCTATATGCATTCTAACCCTAACTTTAACCAAAACCCTAACACTAAAAATGCTCTTGAATCTAACCCTAACCCAAACCCTAACCCTCACTTCTACGAAACATAACCCTAAACCTAACTCTAACCCTAACACTATCCTTAAATGCACTCGATTCTAACCCTCACCCTAAACATAACCCTAACCCTAACCCTAATCCTAACCCTAAATGCACTGAATTCTAACCAGAACTCTAACCCTAAATGTGCTCCATTCAAACCCTAACACTAAATCGTCAATTTGAACACTAAGCCAAAGCCTAAATACACTCGATTCTGATCCAAAATGCAATTCTGACCCTAAGCTTAAACCTAAACCTCGATTCTACCCACACAAACCTTAACCCTAATCCTAACCCTACTCCTATTCCTACCTCTATATGCACTCTAACCCTAACTTTAACCCAACCCCTAACAGTAAAAATGCGCTTGATTCTAACCCTAACCCAAACCCTAACCCTCAATTCTAGGAAACCTAACCCTAAACATAACTCTAACCCTAACACTATCCTTAAATGCTCTCGATTCTAATCTTGACCCTAATAACCCTAACCCAAACCTAAGACTAAATGCAGTGGATTCTAACCATAACTCTAACCGTAATATGCTCGATTCTAAGCCTAACACTAAATCGTCAATCTCAACACTAACCCTAACTCTAAATGCACTCGATTCTAACCCAAAAGGCAATCCTGACGCTAAGAATAACCCTAAACTTCGATTCTACCAACACAAACCCTAACCCTAATGTTAACCCTACCCCTACCCCTACCCCTCAATGCACTCTAACCCTAACCCTACCCCTAACACTAATCCTAACTCTAAAGAATTCTAACCAGAACTTTAACCCTAAATGTGCTCGATTCAAACCCCAACACTAAATCGTCAATTTGAACAATAACCCAAAGCCTAAATACACTCGATTCTGATCCAAAATGCAGTCCTGACCCTAAGCCTAAACCTAAACCTCGAATCTACCAACACAAACCTTAACCCTAATCCTAACCCTAACCCTACCACTAGCCCTAAAAGCACTTTAACCCTAGCCCTCACCCTAACGCTAACACTAAAACTGTGCTTGATTCTAAACCTAACCCTCACCCTAAGCCTAACCCTAAGCCTAACCCTCGATTCTACGAAAGCAAACCCTAAACTTAACTCTAACCCTAGCACTATCCTTAAATGCTCTCGATTCTAATCCTGACCCTAATAAAACTAAACCTAACCGTAAGCCTAAAGGCAGTGGATTCTAACCATAACTCTAACCGTAATATGCTCGATTCTAAGCCGAACACTAAATCGTCAATCTCAACACTAACCCTAACCCTAAATGCACTCGATTCTAACCCAAAAGGCAATCCTGACCCTAAGCCTAACCCTAAACTTCGATACTACCAACACAAACCCTAACCCTAATCTTAACCCTACCCCTACCCCTACCCCTCAATGCACTCTAACCCTACCCCTACCCCTAACACTAAGCCTAACCCTAACGAATTCTAACCACAACTCTAACCCTAAATGTGCTCAATTCAAACCCCAACACTAAATCGTCAATGTGAACAATAACACAAGGCCTCAATACACTCGATTCTAATCCAAAATGCAATCCTGACCCTAAGCCTAAACCTAAACCTCGAATCTATCAACACAAACCTTAACCCTAATCCTAACCCTAACCCTACCACTAGCCCTAAAAGCACTTTAACCCTAACCCTCACCCTAACGCTAACACTAAAACTGTGCTTGATTCTAACCCTAACCCTCACCCTAAGCCTAACCCTAAGCCTAACCCTCGATTCTACGAAAGCTAACCCTAAACTTAACTCTAACCCTAGCACTATCCTTAAATGCTCTCGATTCTAACACAGACCCTAAACCTAACCCCAACCCTAACCCTAACCCTAACCCTAAATGCACTGAATTCTAATCATAACTCTATCCCCAAATGTGCTTGATTCTAATACTAAAACTAAAGCATCAATTTCAACACTAACCCTAAGCCTAAATGCTCTGAATTATGAGCCAAAATGCTCTCCTGACCCTAAGCCTCACCCAAAACCTCGATACTACAAACACAAACCCTAACCATAATCCTAATCCTACCGCTACCCCTACCTCTAAATGCACTCTAACCCTAACACTAACCCTAAACCTAACACTAAAAAGGCGCGTGATTCTAACCCCTACCCTAGCCCTAACCCTAACCCTAACCCTAGCGAATTCTAACCATAACTCTAACACTAAATGTGCTCGATTCTAACCCTAACACTAAATCGTCAATCTCATCACTAACTCTAACCCGGAATGCACTCGATTCTAACCCAAAAGGCAATCCTGACCCTAAGCCCAACCCGAAACCTCGATTCTACCACCACAAACCGTAACCCTAATCCTAACCCTACTCCTACCCCTACCCCTAAATGCACTCTAATCGTAACCCTAACCCAACCCTAATACTAAAAATGCGCTTGATTCTAAACCGAACCAGAACCCTAACACTAATCCTAACCCTCGATTCTACGAAACCTAACCCTAAACCTAACTCTAACACTAACACGATCCTTAAATACTCTCGATTCTAACCCTGACTCTAAACCTAAACCTAACCCTAACCCTAACCCTAACATTAAATGCACTGAATTCTAATCATAACTCTATCCCTAAATGTGCTTGATTCTAACGCTAAAATTAAATCATCAATTTCAACATTACCCCTAAGCTTAAATGCTCTGAATTATGAGCGAAAATGCTCTCCTGACCCTAAGCCTAACCCAAAACCTCTATTCTACCAACACAAATCCTAACCCTAATCCTCAACCAACTCCTCCCCTATCCCTAAATGCACTCAAACCCTAACCCTAACCCCAAATCTAAAACTAAAAATGCGCTTCATTCTCACCCTAATCCGAACCGTAACCCCAACGCTAACACTAAAAATGCCCTTGATTCTAACCCAAATCCTAAGCCTAACCCTAACCCTAACACTGACCCTCGATTCTACGAAAGCTAACCCTGTACCTAACTCTAAACCTGACACTATCCTTAAATGCACTCTATACTAACCCTTACCCTAAACATAACACTAACCGTAGCCCTAATCCTAACCATAAATGCAGTGGATTCTAACCATAACTTTAACCCTAATGTGCACGATTATGACCCTAACACTAAATCGTCAATCTTAACACTAAGCCTAACCCTAAATGCACTCGATTCTAACCCAAAAGGCAATCCTGACCCTAAGCCTAACCCTAAAGCTCGATTCTACCAACACAAACCCTAACCCTAATCCTAACCCTACTCCTACCCCTACCTCTATATGCACTCTAACCCTAACCCTAACCCAACCCCTAACACTAAAAATGCGCTTGATTCTAACCCTAACCCTAACCCTAACCCTAACCCTAACCCTCAATTCTTCGAAACCTAACCCTAAACCGAACTCTAACCCTAACACTATCCTTAAATGCTCTCGATTCTAATCCTGACCCTAATAACCCTGACCCTAAACCTAAGCCTAAATGCAGTGGATTCTAACCATAACTCTAACCCTAATGTGCTCGATTCTAAGCCTAACACTAAATCGTCAATCTCTTCCCTAACTCTAACTCGGAATGCACTCGATTCTAACCCAAAAGGCAATCCTGGCCCTAAGCCTAACCCTAAACCTCGATTCTACCACCAAAAACCGTAACCATAAACCTAACCCTACTCCTACCCCTACTCCTAAATGCACTCTAAGCCATACCCTAACCCCAACCATAACACTAAAATTGCGCCTGATTCTACCCCTAACCCTAACGCTAACCCTAACCCGAAGCCTAACCCTCTATTCTACGAAAGCTAACCCTAAACCTAACTCTACCCCTAACACTATCCTTAAATGCACTCGATTCTAACCTTCACCCTAAACATAACCGTAACCCTAAGCCTAAGCCTAACCCTAAATGCACTGGATTCTAACCATAATTCTAAAGGTAATGTTCTTGTTTCTAATCCTAACACTAATTCATCAATCTCAACAGTAACCTTAAGCCTAAATGCACTCGATTCTAACCTAAATGGGAATCCTGACCCTGAGCCTAACCCTAAACCTCGATTCTACCAACACTAACCCTAACCTTAATTCTAACCGTGCCCCAACCCCTACTGCTAAATGCACTCTAACCATACCGCTGACCCTAACACTAACCGAAACGCTAACGAATTCTAAACATAACTCTATCCCTAAATGTGCTTGATTCTAATGCTAAAACTAAATCGTCAATTTCAACACTATCCCTAAGCCTAAATGCACTGGATTCTAACCCAAAAGCCATTCCTGACCCTCAGCCTAACCCTAAACCTCGATTCTACCAACAAAAACCTTAACCCTAATCCTACCCCTATTCCTACCCCTACCCCTAAATGCACTCTAAGCCATACCCTAACGAAAACCAGAACACTAAAAATGCGCCTGATTCTAACCCTAACCCTAAGCCTAAGCCTAACCTTAAGCCTAACCCTCGATTCTACGAAAGTGAACGCTAAACATAACTCTAACCCTAGCACTATCCTTAAATGCTCTCGATTTTAACCCTGACCCTAAACCTAACCCTAACCCTAACCCTAACCCTAAATGCACTGAATTCTAACCATAACTCTAACCCTAAATGTGCTCGATTAAAACCTTAACACTAAATCGTCAATTTGAACACTAACCCAAAGCCTAAATACACTCGATTCTGATCCAAAATGCAATCCTGACCATAAGCCTGAACTTAAACCTCGATTCTACCAACACCAACCTTAACCCTAATCCTAACCCTAAATGCACTGGATTCTGACCCTAACTCTAGCCCTAATGTGCTCAATTATAACCCTAACACTAAATCGTCAATCTCAACACTAAGCCTAACGCTAAATGCACTCGACTCTAACCCAAAAGGCAATCCTGACCCTAAGCCTATACCTAAACTTCGATTCTACCACCACAAACCGTAACCCTAATCCTAACCCTACTCCTACCCCTACCCCTAAATGCACTCTAATCGTAAGCCTGCCCCAATCCTAATATTAAAAATGCGCTTGATTCTAAACCGAACCCGAACCCTAACCCTAACCCTAACCCTTGATTCTACGAAAACTAAACCCCAAACCTAACTCTAACCCTAACACTCCCCTTAAATGCACTCGATTCAAACCAAAAGGCAATCCTGACCCTAAGCCTAATCCTCACCTTAACACTAAAAATGCCCTTGGTTCTAACCCTAACCCAAACCCCAACCCTAACCCTAACCGTCGATTCTAGGAAAGCTAACCCTAACGTAACTCTAAGCCTAACACTATCCTTAAATGCACTCGATTCTAACCCTCAAACTCAACATAACCGTTATCCTAACGCTAACCCTAACCATAAATGCGCTCTGAATTATGACCCAAAATGCTCTCCTGACCCTAAGCCTAACCCAACTCCTTTCCTACCCCTAAATGCACTCAAACCCTGACCCTAACTCCAACTCTGACACTAAAAATGTGCTTGATTCTAACCCTAATCCTAACGCTAACCCTAACCCTAACATTGACCCTCAATTCTACGAAAGCTAACCCTATACCTAACTCTAACCCTAACACTATCCTTAAATGCACTCGATTCTAATCCTGACCCTAATAACCCTAACCCTAAGCCTAAGCCTAAATGCAGTGGATTCTAATCATAACTCTAACCCTAATGTTCTCGATTCTAAGCCTAACACTAAATCGTCAATCTCTTCCCTAAGTCTAACTCGGAATGCACTCGATTCTAACCCAAAAGGCAATCCTGGCCCTAAGCCTAACACTAAACCTCGATTCTACCACCAAAAACCGTAACCATAATCCTAACCTTACTCCTACCCCTACCCCTAACTGCACTCTAAGCCATACCCTAACCCCAACCATAACACTAAAATTGCGCCTGATTCTACCCCTAACCCTAACGCTAACCCTAACACGAAGCCTAACCCTCTATTCTACGAAAGCTAACCCTAAACCTAACTCTACCCCTAACACTATCCTTAAATGCACTCGATTCTAACCCTCACCCTAAACATAACCGTAACCCTAAGCCTAAGCCTAACCCTAAATGCACTGGATTCTAACCATAACTCTAATTCTAATAGGCTTGATTCTAACACTAACTCTAAATCGTCAATCTCAAAACTAACCCTAACCCTAAATGCACTCGATTCTACCCCAAACGGGAATTCTGACCCTAACCCTAACCCTAACCTTCGATTCTACGAAGGCTAACCTTATACATAACTCTACCCCTAACACTATCCTTAAATGCATTCGATTCTAACCCTCACCCTGAACATAACCCTAACCCTAACCCTAATCCTAACCCTAAATGCACTGGATTCTAACCAAAACTCTAACCCTAATGTGTTCGATTATAACCCTAACACTAAATCGTCAATCTCAACACTAAGCCTAACGCTAAATGCACTCGACTCTAACCCAAAAGGCAATCCTGTCCCTAAGCCTAACCCAAAACCTCGATTCTACCAACACAAACCCTAACCCTAATCCTAACCCAACTCCTCCCCTACACCTAAATGTACTCAAAACCTAACCCTAACCCCAACCCTAACACTAAAAATGAGCTTGACTCTAACCCTCATCCTAACGCTAACCCTAACCCTAACACTAACCCTCGATTCTACGAAAGCTAACCCTATACCTCACTCTAACCCTAACACTATCCTTAAATGCACTCGATTCTAACCCTCACCCTAAATATAACCCTAACCCTAACCCTAATCCTAACCCTAAATGCACTGGATTCTAACCATAACTCTAATTCTAATGTGCTTGATTCTAACACTAACTCTAAATCGTCAATCTCAACACTAACCAAAACCCTAACGGCACTCGATTCTAACCCAAACGGGAATCCTGACCCTGACCCTAACCCTAACCCTCGATTCTACGAAAGCTAACCTTATACATAACTCTACCCCTAACACTATTCTTAAATGCACTCGATTTTAACCCTCACCCTGAACATAACCCTAACCCTAACCCTAATCCTAACCCTAAATGCACTAGATTCTAACCCTAACTCTAGCCCTAATGTGCTCAATTATAACCCTACCACTAAATCGTCAATCTCAACACTAAGCCTAACGCTAAATGCACTCGACTCTAACCCAAAAGGCAATCCTGACCCTAAGCCTAACCCTAAACCTCGATTCTACCAAGACAACCACTGACCCTAATCCTAACCCAACTCCTCCTCTGCCCATAAATGAACTCAAACCCTAACCCTAACCAAACCCCTAACACTAAAAATGCGCTTGATTCTAACCTTAACCCTAACCCTAACCCTCAATTCTACGAAACCTAACCCTAAACCTAACTCTAACCCTAGCACTATCCTTAAATGCTCTCGATTCTAATCCTCACCCTAATAACCCTAACCATAGCCCTAAGCCTAAATGCAGTAGATTCTAACCATAACTCTAACCCTAATGTGCTCGATTCTAAGCGTAACACTAAATCGTTAATCTCAACACTAACCCTAACCCAAATGCACTCGATTCTAACCCAAAAGGCAATTCTGACCCTAAGCCTAACCCTAAACTTCGATTCTACCAACACAAACCCTAACCCTAATCCTAAACCTACCCCTACCTCTACCTCTAAATGAACTCTAACCCTACCCCTACCCCTAACACTAACCCTAACCCTAACCCTAACGAGTTCTAACCAAAACTCTAACCCTAAATGTGCTCGATTCGAACCCAAACACTAAATCGTCAATTTCAACACTATCCCTAAGCCTAAATGCACTGGATCCTAACACAAAAGCCATTCCGGACCCTAAGCCTAACCCTAAACCTCGATTCTACCAACACAAACCCTGACCTTAATCCTAACCCAACTCCTCCCCGACCCGTAAATGCACTCAAACCCTAACCCTAACCCAACCCCTAACACTAAAAATGCGCTTGATTCTAACCCTAACCCTAACCCTAACCCTAACCCTAATCCTCAATTCTACGAAACCTAACCCGAAACCTAACTCTAACCCTAACACTATCCTTAAATGCTCTCGATTCTAATCCTGGACCTAATAACCCTAACCATAGCCCTAAGCCTAAATGCAGTGGATTCTAACCATAACTCTAACCCTAATGTGCTCCATTCTAAGCGTAACACTAAATCGTTAATCTCAACACTAACCCTAACCCAAATGCACTCGAGTCTAACACAAAAGGCAATCCTGACCCTAAGCCTAACCCTAAACTTCGATTCTACCAACACAAACCGTAACCCTAATCCTAACGCTACCCCTACTCCTACCCCTAAATGCACTCTAACCCTACCACTACCCCTTACACTAACCCTAACACTAACGAATTCTTACCAAAACTCTAACCCTAAATGTGCTCGATTCTAACCCTAACACTAAATCGACAATTTCAACACTATCCCTAAGCCTAAGTGCACTGGATTCTAACCCAAAAGCCATTCCTGACCCTAAGCCTAACCCTAAACGTCGATTCTACCAACAAAAACCTTAACCACAATCCTAACCCTACTCCTACCCCTACCCCTAAATGCACTCTAAGCCATACACTAACGAAAACCAGAACACTAAAAATGCGCCTGATTCTAGCCCTAACCCTAAGCCTAAGCCTAACCTTAAGCCTAACACTCGATTCTACGGAAGCGAACGCTAAACCTAACTCTAACACTAGAACTATCCTCAAATGACCTAGATTTTAACCCTTACCCTAACCCTAACCCTAACCCTAACCCTAACCCTAAATGCACTGAATTCTAACCAGAACTCTAACCCTAAATGTGCTCGATTCAAACCCTAACAGTAAATCGTCAATTTGAACACTAACCCAAAGCCTAAATACACTCGATTCTGCTCCAAAATGCAATCCTGACCCTAAGCCTAAACCTAAACCTCGAATCTACCAACACAAACCTTAACCCTAATCTTAACCCTAACCCTACCACTACCCCTAAAAGCATTTTAACCCTAACCCTCACCGTAACGCTAACCCTAAAACTGTGCTTGATTCTAACCCTAACCCTCACCCTAAGCCTAAGCCTAAGCCTAAGCCTCGATTATACGAAAGCTAACCCTACACCCAGTTCTAACCCTAGCACTATCCTTAAATGCTCTCAATTCTAACCCTGACCCTAAACCTAACCCTAACCCTAACCCTAACCCTAACATTAAATGCACTGAATTCTAATCATAACTCTATCCCTAAATGTGCGTGATTCTAACGCTAAAACTAAATCATCAATTTCAACATGAACCCTAAGCTTAAATGCTCTGAATTATGAGCGAAAATGCTATCCTGACCCTAAGCCTAACGCAAATCATCGATTCTACCAACACAAATTCTAACCCTAATCCTAAACCAACTCCTCCCCTATCCCGAAATGCACTCAAACACTAACCCTAACCCCAAACCTAAAAGTAAAAATGCGCTTCATTCTAACCCTAATCCGAACCCTAACCCCAACGCTAACACTAAAAATGCGCTTGATTATAACCCTAACCCTAACCCTAACCCTAACCCTAATCCTAACCCTCAATTCTTCGAAACCTAACCCTAAACCAAACTCTAACCCTAACACTATCCTTAAATGCTCTCGATTCTAATCCTGACCCTAATAACCCTAACCCTAAGCCTAAGCCTAAATGCAGTGGATTCTAACCTTAACTCTAACCCTAATGTGCTCGATTCTAAGCCTAACACTAAATCGTCAATCTCTTCCCTAACTCTAACTCGGAATGCACTCGATTCTAACCCAAAAGGCAATCCTGGCCCTAAGCCTAACCCTAAACCTCGATTCTACCACCAAAAACCGTAACCATACTCCTAACCCTACTCCTACCCCTACCCCTAAATGCACTCTAAGCCATACCCTAACCCCAACCATAACACTAAAATTGCGCCTGATTCTACCCCTAACGCTAACGCTAACCCTAACCCGAAGCCTAACCCTCTATTCTACGAAAGCTAACCCTAAACCTAACTCTACCCCTAACACTATCCTTAAATGCACTCGATTCTAACCTTCACCCTAAACATAACCGTAACCCTAACCCTAACCCTAACCCTAAATGCACTGGATTCTAACCATAATTCTAAAGGTAATGTTCTCGATTCTAACCCTAACACTAATTCGTCAATCTCAACAGTAACCTTAAGCCTAAATGCACTCGATTCTAACCTAAATGGGAATCCTGACCCTGAGCCTAACCCTAAACCTCGATTCTACCAACACTAACCCTAACCTTAATTCTAACCGTACCCCAACCCCTACTGCTAAATGCACTCTAACCATACCGCTGACCCTAACACTAACCGTAACCCTAACGAATTCTAAACATAACTCTATCCCTAAATGTGCTTGATTCTAACGCTAAAACTAAATCGTCAATTTCAACACTATCCCTAAGCCTAAATGCACTGGATTCTAACCCAAAACCCATTCCTGACCCTCAGCCTAACCCTAAACCTCGATTCTACCAACAAAAACCTTAACCCTAATCCTACCCCTACTCCTACCCCTACCCCTAAATGCACTCTAAGCCATACCCTAACGAAAACCAGAACACTAAAAATGCGCCTGATTCTAACCCTAACCCTAACCCTAAGCCTAACCTTAAGCCTAACCCTCGATTCTACGAAAGTGAACGCTAAACATAACTCTAACCCTAGAACTATCCTTAAATGCTCTCGATTTTAACCCTGACCCTAAACCTAACCATAACCCTAACCCTAACCCTAAATGCACTGAATTCTAACCATAACTCTAACCCTAAATGTGCTCGATTAAAACCTTAACACTAAATCGTCAATTTGAACACTAACACAAAGCCTAAATACACTCGATTCTGATCCAAAATGCAATCCTGACCATAAGCCTAACCCTAAACCTCGATTCTACCACCACAAACCGTAACCCTAATCCTACCCCTACTCCTACCCCTACCACTAAATGCACTCTAAGCCATACCCTAACCCCACCATAACACTAATATTGCGCCTGATTCTACCCCTAACCCTAACGCTAACCCTAACCCGAAGCCTAACCCTCTATTCTACGAAAGCTAACCCTAAACCTAACTCTACCCCTAACACTATCCTTAAATGCACTCGATTCTAACCCTCACCCTTAACATAACCGTAACCCTAACCCTAACCCTAAATGCACTGAATTCTAACCATAACTCTAACCCTAAATGTGCTCGATTAAAACCTTAACACTAAATCGTCAATTTGAACACTAACCCAAAGACTAAATACACTCGATTCTGATCCAAAATGCAATCCTGACCATAAGCCTGAACCTAAACCTTGATTCTACCAACACCAACCTTAACCCTAATCCTAACCCTAAATGCACTGGATTCTAACCCTTACTCTAGCCTTATGTGCTCAATTATAACCCTAACACTAAATCGTCAATCTCAACACTAAGCCTAACCCTAAATGCACTCGACTCTAACCCAAAAGGCAATCCTGACCCTAAGCCTAACCCTCGATTCTAAGAAAGCTAACGCTAAACTTAACTCCAACCATAGCATTATCCTTAAATGCTCTCCATTCTATCCCCGACACTAAACCTTACCCCAACCCTAACCCTAACCCTAACCCTAAATGCACTGAATTCTAATCATAACTCTATCCCTAAATGTGCTTGATTCTAACGCTAAAACTAAAGCATCAATTTCAACACTAACCCTAAGCCTAAATGCTCTGAATTATGACCCAAAATGCTCTCCTGACCCTAAGCCTCACCCAAAACCTCGATTCTACAAACACAAACCCTAACCATAATCCTAATCCTACCGCTACCCCTACCTCTAAATGCACTCTAACCCTAACAGTAACTCTAACCCTCACACTAAAAAGGCGCGTGATTCTAACCCCTACCCTACCCCTAACCCTAACCCTAACCCTAGCGAATTCTAACCATAACTCTACCCCTAAATGTGCTCGATTCTAACCCTAACACTAAATCGTCAATCTCATCACCAACTCTAATCCGGAATGCACTCGATTCTAACCCAAAAGGCAATCCTAACCCTAAGCCCAACCCGAAACCTCGATTCTACCACCACAAAACGTAACCCTAATCCTAACCCTACTCCTACCCCTACCCCTAAATGCACTCTAATCGTAACCCTACCCCAACCCTAATACTACAAATGCGCTTGATTCTAAACCGAACCAGAACCCTAACACTAATCCTAACCCTCGATTCTACGAAACCTAACCCTAAACCTAACTCTAACACTAACACGATCCTTAAATACTCTCGATTCTAACCCTGACCCTAAACCTAACCCTAACCCTAAACCTAACCCTAACATTAAATGCACTGAATTCTAATTATAACTCTATCCCTAAATGTGCTTGATTCTAACGCTAAAACTAAATCATCAATTTCAACATTAACCCTAAGCTTAAATGCTCTGAATTATGAGCGAAAATGCTCTCCTGACCCTAAGCCTAACCCAAAACCTCGATTCTACCAACACAAATCCTAACCCTAATCCTAAACTAACTCCTCCCCTATCCCTAAGTGCACTCAAACCCTAACCCTAACCCCAAACCTAAAACTAAAAATGCGCTTCATTCTCACCATAATCCGAACCGTAACCCCAACACTAACACTAAAAATGCGCTTGATTCTAACCCAAATCCTAAGCCTAACCCTAACCCTAACACTGACCCTCGATTCTACGAAAGCTAACCCTGTACCTAACTCTAAACCTAACACTATCCTTAAATGCACTCTATACTAACCCTCACCCTAAACATAACCCTAACCGTAGCCCTAATCCTAACCATAAATGCAGTGGATTCTAACCATAACTCTAACCTTAATGTGCACGATTATGACCCTAACACTAAATCATCAATCTTAACACTAAGCCTAACCCTAAATGCACTCGATTCTAACCCAAAAGGCAATCCTGACACTAAGCCTAACCCTAAAGCTCGATTCTACCAACACAAACCCTAACCTTAACCCTAACCCTACTCCTATCCCTACCTCTATATGCACTCTAACCCTAATCCTAACCCAACCCCAAACACTAAAAATGCGCTTGATTCTAACCCTAACCCTAACCCTCAATTCTTCGAAACCTAACCCTAAACCAAACTCTAACCCTAACACTATCCTTAAATGCTCTCGATTCTAATCCTGACCCTAATAACCCTAACCCTAACCCTAAGCTTAAATATAGTGGATTCTAACCATAACTCTATCCCTAATGTGCTCGATTCTAAGTCTAACACTAAATCGTCAATCTCTTCCCTAACTCTAACTCGGAATGCACTCGATTCTAACCCAAAAGGCAATCCTGGCCCTAAGCCTAACCCTAAAGCTCGATTCTACCACCAAAAAACCGTAACCATAATCCTAACCCTGCTCCTACCCCTACCCCTAAATGCACTCTAAGCCATACCCTAACCCCAACCATAACACTAAAATTGCGCCTGATTCTACCCCTAACCCTAACGCTAAACCTAACCCGAAGCCTAACCCTCTATTCTACGAAAGCTAACCCTAAACCTAACTCTACCCCTAACACTATCCTTAAATGCACTCGATTCTAACCCTCACCCTAAACATAACCGTAACCCGAAGCCTAAGCCTAACCCTAAATGCACTGGATTCTAACCATAATTCTAAAGGTAATGTTCTTGATTCTAACCCTAACACTAATTCGTCAATCTCAACAGTAACCTTAAGCCTAAATGCACTCGATTCTAACCTAAATGGGAATCCTGACCCTGAGCCTAACCCTAAACCTCGATTCTACCAACACTAACCCTAACCTTAATTCTAACCGTGCCCCAACCCCTACTGCTAAATGCACTCTAACCATACCGCTGACCCTAACACTAACCGTAACCCTAACGAATTCTAAACATAACTCTACCCCTAAATGTGCTTGATTCTAACGCTATAACTAAATCGTCAATTTCAACACTATCCCTAAGCCTAAATGCACTGGATTCTAACCCAAAAGCCATTCCTGACCCTCCGCCTAACCCTAAAACCTCGATTCTACCAACAAAAAACCTTAACCCTAATCCTACCCCTATTCCTACCCCTACCCCTAAATGCACTCTAAGCCATACCCTAACGAAAATCAGAACACTAAAAATGCGCCTGATTCTAACCCTAACCCTAACCCTAAGCCTACCCTTAAGCCTAACCCTCGATTCTAAGAAAGTGAACGCTAAACATAACTCTAACCCTAGCACTATCCTTAAATGCTCTCGATTTTAACCCTGACCCTAAACCTAACCCTAACCCTAACCCTAACCCTAAATGCACTGAATTCTAACCATAACTCTAACCCTAAATGTGCTCCATTAAAACCTTAACACTAAATCGTCAATTTGAACACTAACCCAAAGCCTAAATACACTCGATTCTGATCCAAAATGCAATCCTGACCATAAGCCTGAACCTAAACCTCGATTCTACCAACACCAGCCTTAACCCTAATCCTAACCCTAAATGCACTGGATTCTAACCCTACCTCTAGCCCTAATGTGCTCAATTATAACCCTAACACTAAATCGTCAATCTCCACACTAAGCCTAACGCTAAATGCACTCGACTCTAACACAAAAGGCAATCCTGACCCTGAGCCTAACCCTAAACTTCGATTCTACCAACACAAACCGTAACCCTAACCCTAACGTTACCCCTACTCCTACCCCTAAATGCACTCTAACCCTACCCCTACCCCTTACACTAACCCTAACACTAACGAATTCTTACCAAAACTCTAAACCTAAATGTGCTTGATTCTAACGCTAAAACTAAATCGTCAATTTCAACACTATCCCCAAGCCTAAATGCACTGGATTCTAACCCAAAAAGCCATTCCTGACCCTCAGCCTAACCCTAAACCTCGATTCTACCAACAAAAACCTTAACCCTAATCCTACCCCTACCCCTAAATGCACTCTAAGCCATACCCTAACGAAAACCAGAACACTAAAAATGCGCCTGATTCTAACCCTAACCCTAACCCTAAGCCTAACCTTAAGCCTAACCTTCGATTCTACGAAAGTGAACGCTAAACATAACTCTAACCCTAGCACTATCCTTAAATGCTCTCGATTTTAACCCTGACCCTAACCCTAACCCTAACCCTAACCCTAAATCCACTGAATTCTAACCACAACTCTAACCCTAAATGTGCTCGATTAAAACCTTAACACTAAATCGTCAATTTGAACACTAACCCAAAGCCTAAATACACTCGATTCTGATCCAAAATGCAATCCTGACCATAAGCCTGAACCTAAACCTCAATTCTACCAACACCAACCTTAACCCTACTCCTAACCCTAAATGCACTGGATTCTAACCCTAACTCTAGCCCTAATGTGCTCAATTATAACCCTAAAACTAAATTGTCAATCTCCACACTAAGCCTAACGCTAAATGCACTCGACTCTAACCCAGAAGGCAGTCCTGACCCTAAGCCTAACCCTCGATTCTACGAAAGGTAAACCCTAAACTTAACTCTAATCCTAGCACTATCCTTAAATGCTCTCAATTCTAACACAGACCCTAAACCTAACCCCAACCCTAACCCTAACCCTAACCCTAAATGCACTGAATTCTAATCATAACTCTAACAATAAATGTGCTTGATTCTAACGCTAAAACTAAAGCATCAATTTCAACACTGACCCTAAGCCTAAATGATCTGAATTATGACCCAAAATGCTCTCCTGACCCTAAGCCTCACCCAAAACCTCGATTCTACAAACACAAACCCTAACCATAATCCTAATCCCACCGCTACCCCTACCTCTAAATGCACTCTAACCCTAACAATAACCCTAACCCTAACACTAAAAAGGCGCGTGATTCTAACCCCTACCCTCCCCCTACCCCTAACCCTAACCCTAGCGAATTCTAACCATAACTCTAACCCTAAATGTGCTCGATTCTCAGCCAAACACTAAATCGTCAATCTCATCAATAACTCTAACCCGGAATGCACTCGATTCTAACCGAAAAGGCAATCCTGACCCTAAGCCCAACCCGAAACCTCGATACTACTACCTCAAACCGTAATCCTAATCGTAACCCTACTCCTACCCCTACCCCTAAATGCACTCTAAGCCATACCCTAACCCCAACCATAACACTAAAATTGCGCCTGATTCTACCCCTAACCCTAACGCTAACCCTAACCCGAAGCCTAACCCTCTATTCTACGAAAGCTAACCCTAAACCTAACTCTACCCCTAACACTTTCCTTAAATGCACTCGATTCTAACCCTCACCCTAAACATAACCGTAACCCGAAGCCTAAGCCTAACCCTAAATGCACTGGATTCTAACCATAATTCTAAAGGTAATGTTCTTGATTCTAACCCTAACACTAATTCGTCAATCTCAACAGTAACCTTAAGCCTAAATGCACTCGATTCTAACCTAAATGGGAATCCTGACCCTGAGCCTAACCCTGAACCTCGATTCTACCAACACTAACCCTAACCTTAATTCTAACCGTGCCCCAACCCCTACTGCTAAATGCACTCTAACCATACCGCTGACCCTAACACTAACCGTAACCCTAACGAATTCTAAACATAACTCTATCCCTAAATGTGCTTGATTCTAACGCTAAAACTAAATCGTCAATTTCAACACTATCCCTACGCCTAAATGCACTGGATTCTAACCCAAAAGCCATTCCTGACCCTCAGCCTAACCCTAAACCTCGATTCTACCAACAAAAACCTTAACCCTAATCCTACCCCTATTCCTACCCCTACCCCTAAATGCACTCTAAGCCATACCCTAACGAAAACCAGAACACTAAAAATGCGCCTGATTCTAACCCTAACCCTAACCCTAAGCCTACCCTTAAGCCTAACCCTCGATTCTAAGAAAGTGAACGCTAAACATAACTCTAACCCTAGCACTATCCTTAAATGCTCTCGATTTTAACCCTGACCCTAAACCTAACCCTAACCCTAACCCTAACCCTAAATGCACTGAATTCTAACCATAACTCTAACCCTAAATGTGCTCCATTAAAACCTTAACACTAAATCGTCAATTTGAACACTAACCCAAAGCCTAAATACACTCGATTCTAATCCAAAATGCAATCCTGACCATAAGCCTGAACCTAAACCTCGATTCTACCAACACCAGCCTTAACCCTAATCCTAACCCTAAATGCACTGGATTCTAACCCTACCTCTAGCCCTAATGTGCTCAATTATAACCCTAACACTAAATCGTCAATCTCCACACTAAGCCTAACGCTAAATGCACTCGACTCTAACACAAAAGGCAATCCTGACCCTGAGCCTAACCCTAAACTTCGATTCTACCAACACAAACCGTAACCCTAACCCTAACGCTACCCCTACTCCTACCCCTAAATGCACTCTAACCCTACCCCTACCCCTTACACTAACCCTAACACTAACGAATTCTTACCAAAACTCTAAACCTAAATGTGCTTGATTCTAACGCTAAAACTAAATCGTCAATTTCAACACTATCCCTAAGCCTAAATGCACTGGATTCTAACCCAAAAGCCATTCCTGACCCTCAGCCTAACCCTAAACCTCGATTCTACCAACAAAAACCTTAACCCTAATCCTACCCCTACTCCTACCCCTACCCCTAAAGGCACTCTAAGCCATACCCTAACGAAAACCAGAACACTAAAAATGCGCCTGATTCTAACCCTAACCCTAACCCTAAGCCTAACCTTAAGCCTAACCTTTGATTCTACGAAAGTGAACGCTAAACATAACTCTAACCCTAGCACTATCCTTAAATGCTCTCGATTTTAACCCTGACCCTAACCCTAACCCTAACCCTAGCCCTAACCCTAACCCTAAATCCACTGAATTCTAACCATAACTCTAACCCTAAATGTGCTCGATTAAAACCTTAACACTAAATCGTCAATTTGAACACTAACCCAAAGCCTAAATACACTCGATTCTGATCCAAAATGCAATCCGGACCATAAGCCTGAACCTAAACCTCGATTCTACCAACACCAACCTTAACCCTACTCCTAACCCTAAATGCAGTGGATTCTAACCTTAACTCTAGCCCTAATGTGCTCAATTATAACCCTAAAACTAAATTGTCAATCTCCACACTAAGCCTAACGCTAAATGCACTCGACACTAACCCAGAAGGCAGTCCTGACCCTAAGCCTAACCCTCGATTCTACGAAAGGTAACCCTAAACTTAACTCTAATCCTAGCACTATCCTTAAATGCTCTCGATTCTAACACAGACCCTAAACCTAATCCCAACCCTAACCCTAACCCTAACCCTAAATGCACTGAATTCTAATCATAACTCTATCCCTAAATGTGCTTGATTCTAACGCTAAAACTAAAGCATCAATTTCAACACTAACCCTAAGCCTAAATGATCTGAATTATGACCCAAAATGCTCTCCTGACCCTAAGCCTCACCCAAAACCTCGATTCTACAAACACAAACCCTAACCATAATCCTAATCCTACCACTACCCCTACCTCTAAATGCACTCTAACCCTAACAATAACCCTAACCCTAACACTAAAAAGGCGCGTGATTCTAACCCCTACCCTACCCCTACCCCTAACCCTAACCCTAGCGAATTCTAACCATAACTCTAACCCTAAATGTGCTCGATTCTAAGCCTAACACTAAATCGTCAATCTCATCAATAACTCAAATCCGGAATGCACTCGATTCTAACCGAAAAGGCAATCCTGACCCTAAGCCCAACCCGAAACCTCGATTCTACTACCTCAAACCGTAATCCTAATCCTAACCCTACTCCTACCCCTACCCCTAAATGCACTCTAAGCCATACCCTAACCCCAACCATAACACTAAAATTGCGCCTGATTCTACCCCTAACCCTAACGCTAACCCTAACCCGAAGCCTAACCCTCTATTCTACGAAAGCTAACCCTAAACCTAACTCTACCCCTAACACTATCCTCAAATGCACTCGATTCTAACCCTCACCCTAAACATAACCGTAACCCGAAGCCTAAGCCTAACCCTAAATGCACTGGATTCTAACCATAATTCTAAAGGTAATGTTCTTGATTCTAACCCTAACACTAATTCGTCAATCTCAACAGTAACCTTAAGCCTAAATGCACTCGATTCTAACCTAAATGGGAATCCTGACCCTGAGCCTAACCCTAAACCTCGATTCTACCAACACTAAACCTAACCTTAATTCTAACCGTGCCCCAACCCCTACTGCTAAATGCACTCTAACTATACCGCTGACCCTAACACTAACCGTAACCCTAACGAATTCTAAACATAACTCTATCCCTAAATGTGCTTGATTCTAACGCTAAAACTAAATCGTCAATTTCAACACTATCCCTAACCCTAAATGCACTGGATTCTAACCCAAAAGCCATTCCTGACCCTCAGCCTAACCCTAAAACTCGATTCTACCAACAAAAACCTTAACCCTAATCCTACCACTATTCCTACCCCTACCCCTAAATGCACTCTAAGCCATACCCTAACGAAAACCAGAACACTAAAAATGCGCCTGATTCTAACCCTAACCCTAACCCTAAGCCTACCCTTAAGCCTAACCCTCGATTCGACGAAAGTGAACGCTAAACATAACTCTAACCCTAGCACTATCCTTAAATGCTCTCGATTTTAACCCTGACCCTAAACCTAACCCTAACCCTAACCCTAACCCTAAATGCACTGAATTCTAACCATAACTCTAACCCTAAATGTGCTCGATTAAAACCTTAACACTAAATTGTCAATTTGAACACTAACCCAAAGCCTAAATACACTCGATTCTAATCCAAAATGCAATCCTGACCATAAGCCTGAACCTAAACCTCGATTCTGCCAACACCAACCTTAACCCTAATCCTAACCCTAAATGCACTGGATTCTAACCCTAACTCTAGCCCTAATGTGCTCAATTATAACCCTAACACTAAATCGTCAATCTCCACACTAAGCCTAAAGCTAAATGCACTCGACTCTAACCCAAAAGGCAATCCTGACCCTAAGCCTAACCCTAAACCTCGATTCTACCAAGACAACCACTGACCCTAATCCTAACCCAACTCCTCCTCTACCCATAAATGAACTCAAACCCTAACCCTAACCAAACCCCTAACACTAAAACGGCGCTTGATTCTAACCTTAACCCTAACCCTAACCCTCAATTCTACGAAACCTAACCCTAACGAATTCTAACCAAAACTCTAACCCTAAATGTGCTCGATTCGAACCCAAACACTAAATCGTCAATTTCAACACTATCCCTAAGCCTAAATGCACTGGATCCTAACACAAAAGCCATTCCGGACCCTAAGCCTAACCCTAAACCTCGATTCTACCAACAGAAACCCTGAGCTTAATCCTAACCCAACTCCTCCCCGACCCGTAAATGCACTCAAACCCTAACCCTAACCCAACCCCTAACACTAAAAATGCGCTTGATTCTAACCCGAACCCTAACCCTAACCCTAACCCTAAGCCTCAATTCTACGAAACCTAACCCGAAACCTAACTCTAACCCTAACACTATCCTTTAATGCTCTCGATTCTAATCCTGGCCCTAATAACCCTAACCATAGCCCTAAGCCTAAATGCAGTGGATTCTAACCGTAACTCTAACCCTAATGTGCTCCATTCTAAGCGTAACACTAAATCGTTAATCTCAACACTAACCCTAACCCAAATGCACTCGAGTCTAACACAAAAGGCAATCCTGACCCTAAGCCTAACCCTAAACTTCGATTCTACCAACACAAACCGTAACCCTAATCCTAACGCTACCCCTACTCCTACCCCTAAATGCACTCTAACCCTACCCCTACCCCTTACACTAACCCTAACACTAACGAATTCTTACCAAAACTCTAACCCTAAATGTGCTCGATTCTAACCCTAACACTAAATCGACAATTTCAACACTATCCCTAAGCCTAAGTGCACTGGATTCTAACCCAAAAGCCATTCCTGACCCTAAGCCTAAACCTAAACGTCGATTCTACCAACAAAAACCTTAACCACAATCCTAACCCTACTCCTACCCCTACCCCTAAATGCACTCTAAGCCATACACTAACGAAAACCAGAACACTGAAAATGCGCCTGATTCTAACCCTAACCCTCACCCTAAGCCGAACCTTAAGCCTAACCCTCGATTCTACGAAAGTGAACGCTAAACATAACTCTAACCCTAGCACTATCCTTAAATGCTCTCGATTTTAACCCTGACCCTAAACCTAACCCTAACCCTAACCCTAACCCTAAATGCACTGAATTCTAACCATAACTCTAACCCTAAATGTGCTCGATTAAAACCTTAACACTAAATTGTCAATTTGAACACTAACCCAAAGCCTAAATACACTCGATTCTAATCCAAAATGCAATCCTGACCATAAGCCTGAACCTAAACCTCGATTCTGCCAACACCAACCTTAACCCTAATCCTAACCCTAAATGCACTGGATTCTAACCCTAACTCTAGCCCTAATGTGCTCAATTATAACCCTAACACTAAATCGTCAATCTCCACACTAAGCCTAAAGCTAAATGCACTCGACTCTAACCCAAAAGGCAATCCTGACCCTAAGCCTAACCCTAAACCTCGATTCTACCAAGACAACCACTGACCCTAATCCTAACCCAACTCCTCCTCTACCCATAAATGAACTCAAACCCTAACCCTAACCAAACCCCTAACACTAAAACGGCGCTTGATTCTAACCTTAACCCTAACCCTAACCCTCAATTCTACGAAACCTAACCCTAACGAATTCTAACCAAAACTCTAACCCTAAATGTGCTCGATTCGAACCCAAACACTAAATCGTCAATTTCAACACTATCCCTAAGCCTAAATGCACTGGATCCTAACACAAAAGCCATTCCGGACCCTAAGCCTAACCCTAAACCTCGATTCTACCAACAGAAACCCTGAGCTTAATCCTAACCCAACTCCTCCCCGACCCGTAAATGCACTCAAACCCTAACCCTAACCCAACCCCTAACACTAAAAATGCGCTTGATTCTAACCCGAACCCTAACCCTAACCCTAACCCTAAGCCTCAATTCTACGAAACCTAACCCGAAACCTAACTCTAACCCTAACACTATCCTTTAATGCTCTCGATTCTAATCCTGGCCCTAATAACCCTAACCATAGCCCTAAGCCTAAATGCAGTGGATTCTAACCGTAACTCTAACCCTAATGTGCTCCATTCTAAGCGTAACACTAAATCGTTAATCTCAACACTAACCCTAACCCAAATGCACTCGAGTCTAACACAAAAGGCAATCCTGACCCTAAGCCTAACCCTAAACTTCGATTCTACCAACACAAACCGTAACCCTAATCCTAACGCTACCCCTACTCCTACCCCTAAATGCACTCTAACCCTACCCCTACCCCTTACACTAACCCTAACACTAACGAATTCTTACCAAAACTCTAACCCTAAATGTGCTCGATTCTAACCCTAACACTAAATCGACAATTTCAACACTATCCCTAAGCCTAAGTGCACTGGATTCTAACCCAAAAGCCATTCCTGACCCTAAGCCTAAACCTAAACGTCGATTCTACCAACAAAAACCTTAACCACAATCCTAACCCTACTCCTACCCCTACCCCTAAATGCACTCTAAGCCATACACTAACGAAAACCAGAACACTGAAAATGCGCCTGATTCTAACCCTAACCCTCACCCTAAGCCGAACCTTAAGCCTAACCCTCGATTCTACGAAAGTGAACGCTAAACATAACTCTAACCCTAGCACTATCCTTAAATGCTCTCGATTTTAACCCTGACCCTAAACCTAACCCTAACCCTAACCCTAAATGCACTGAATTCTAACCATAACTCTAACCCTAAATGTGCTCCATTAAAACCTTAACACTAAATCGTCAATTTGAACACTAACCCAAAGCCTAAATACACTCGATTCTGATCCAAAATGCAATACTGACCATAAGCCTGAACCTAAACCTCGATTCTACCAACACCAACCTTAACCCTAATCCTAACCCTAAATGCACTGGATTCTAACCCTAACTCTACCCCTAATGTGCTCAATTATAACCCTAACACTAAATCGTCAATCTCAACACTAAGCCTAACGCTAAATGCACTCGACTCTAACCCAAAAGGCAATCCTGACCCTAAGCCTAACCCTAAACCTCGATTCTTCCAAGACAACCAGTGACCCTAATCCTAACCCAACTCCTCCCCGACCCGTAAATGCACTCAAACCCTAACCCTAACACAACCCCTAACACTAAAAATGCGCTTGATTTTAACCTTAACACTAACCCTAACCCTCAATTCTACGAAACCTAACCCTAAACCTAACTCTAACCCTAACACTATCCTTAAATGCTCTCGATTCTAATCCTGACCCTAATAACCCTAACCATAGCCCTATGCCTAAATGCAGTGGATTCTAACCATAACTCTAACCCTAATGTGCTCGATACTAAGCCTAACACTAAATTGTTAATCTCAACACTAACCCTAACCCAAATGCCCTCGATTCTAACCCAAAAGGCATTTCTGACCCTAAGCCTAACCCTAAACTTCGATTCTACCAACACAAACCCTAACCCTAATCCTAAACCTACCCCTACCTCTACCCCTAAATGCACTCTAACCCTACCCCTACCCCTAACACTAACCCTAACCCTAACCCTAACGAATTCTAATCAAAACTCTAAACCTAAATGTGCTCAATTCTAACCCAAACACTAAATCGTCAATTTCAACACGATCCCTAAGCCTAAAATGCACTGGATCCTAACACAAAAGCCATTCCGGACCCTAAGCCTAACCCTAAACCTCGATTCTACCAACACAAACCCTGACCTTAATCCTAACCCAACTCCTCCCCGACCCGTAAATGCACTCAAACCCTAACCCTAACCCAACCCCTAACACTAAAAATGCGCTTGATTCTAACCCGAACCCTAAAACTAACCCTAAGCCTCAATTCTACGAAACCTAACCCGAAACCTAACTCTAACCCTAACACTATCCTTAAATACTCTCGATTCTAATCCTGGCCCTAATAACCCTAACCATACCCCTAAGCCTAAATGCAGTGGATTCTAATCATAACTCTAACCCTAATGTGCTCCATTCTAAGCCTAACACTAAATCGTTAATCTCAACACTAACCCTAACCCAAATGCACTCGAGTCTAACACAAAAGGCAATCCTGACCCTAAGCCTAACCCTAAACTTCGATTCTACCAACACAAACCGTAACCCTAATCCTAACGCTACCCCTACTCCTACCCCTAAATGCACTCTAACCCTACCCCTATCCCTTACACTAACCCTAACACTAACGAATTCTTACCAAAACTCTAACCCTAAATGTGCTCGATTCTAACCCTAACACTAAATCGACAATTTCAACACTATCCCTAAGCCTAAGTGCACTGGATTCTAACCCAAAAGCCATTCCTGAACCTAAGCCTAACCCTAAACCTCGATTCTACCAACAAAAACCTTAACCACAATCCTAACCCTACTCCTACCCCTACCCCTAAATGCACTCTAAGCCATACCCTAACGAAAACCAGAACACTAAAAATGCGCCTGATTCTAATCCTAACCCTCACCCTAAGCCAAACCTTAAGCCTAACCCTCGATTCTACGAAAGTGAACGCTAAACATAACTCTAACCCTAGCACTATCCTTAAATGCTCTCGATTTTAACCCTGACCCTAAACCTAACCCTAACCCTAACCCTAACCCTAAATGCACTGAATTCTAACTATAACTCTAACCCTAAATGTGCTCGATTAAAACCTGAACACTAAATCGTCAATTTGAACACTAACCCAAAGCCTAAATACACTCGATTCTGATCCAAAATGCAATCCTGACCATAAGCCTAAACCTAAACCTCGATTCTACCAACACCAACCTTAACCCTAATCCTAACCCTAAATGCACTGGATTCTAACCCTAACTCTAGCCCTAATGTGCTCAATTATAACCCTAACACTAAACCGTCAATCGCAACACTAAGCCTAACGCTAAATGCACTCGACTCTAACCCAAAAGGCAATCCTGACCCTAATCCTAACCCAACTCCTCCTCTGCCCATAAATGCACTGAAACCCTAACCCTAACCCAACCCCTAACACTAAAAATGCGCTTGATTCTAACCTTAACCCTAACCCTAACCCTCAATTCTACGAAACCTAACCCTAAACCTAACTCTAACCCTAACACTATCCTTAAATGCTCTCGATTCTAATCCTGACCCTAATAACCCTACCCATAGCCCTAAGCCTAAATGCAGTGGACTCTAACCATAACTCTAACCCTAATGTGCTCGATTCGAACCCAAACACTAAATCGTCAATTTCAACACTATCCCTAAGCCTAAATGCACTGGATCCCAACACAAAAGCCATTCTGGATCCTAAGCCTATCCCTAAACCTCGAATCTACCAACACAAACCCTGACCTTAATCCTAACCCAACTCCTCCCCGACCCGTAAATGCACTCAAACCCTAACCCTAACCCAACCCCTAACACTAAAAATGCGCTTGATTCTAACCCGAACCCTAACCCTAACCCTAACCCTAAGCCTCAATTCTACGAAACCTAACCCGAAACCTAACTCTAACCCTAACACTATCCTTAAATGCTCTCGATTCTAATCCTGGCCCTAATAACCCTAACCATAGCCCTAAGCCTAAATGCAGTGGATTCTAACCGTAACTCTAACCCTAATGTGCTCCATTCTAAGCGTAACACTAAATCGTTAATCTCAACACTAACCCTAACCCAAATGCACTCGAGTCTAACACAAAAGGCAATCCTGACCCTAAGCCTAACCCTAAACTTCGATTCTACCAACACAAACCGTAACCCTAATCCTAACGCTACCCCTACTCCTACCCCTAAATGCACTCTAACCCTACCCCTACCCCTTACACTAACCCTAACACTAACGAATTCTTACCAAAACTCTAACCCTAAATGTGCTCGATTCTAACCCTAACACTAAATCGACAATTTCAACACTATCCCTAAGCCTAAGTGCACTGGATTCTAACCCAAAAGCCATTCCTGACCCTAAGCCTAACCCTAAACGTCGATTCTATCAACAAAAACCTTAACCACAATCCTAACCCTACTCCTACCCCTACCCCTAAATGCACTCTAAGCCATACACTAACGAAAACCAGAACACTAAAAATGCGCCTGATTCTAACCCTAACCCTAAGCCTAAGCCTAACCTTAATCCTAACACTCCATTCTACGGAAGCGAATGCTAAACCTAACTCTAACACTAGAACTATCCTCAAATGCTCTAGATTTTAACCCTTACCCTAACCCTAACCCTAACCCTAACCCTAACCCTAAATGCCCTGAATTTTAACCATAACTCTAACCCTAAATATGCTCGATTCAAACCCTAACACTAAATCGTCAATTTGAACACTAACCCAAAGCCTAAATAGACTCGATTCTGATCCAAAATGCAATCCTGACCCAACGCCTAACCCTAAACCTCGATTCTACCAACAAAAACCTTAACCCTAGTCCTACCCCTACTCCTACTCCTACCCCTAAATGCACTCTAAGCCATACCCTAACGAAAACCAGAACACTAAAAATGCGCCTGATTCTAACCCTAACCCTCACCCTACGCCGAACCTTAAGCCTAACCCTCGATTCTACGAAAGTGAACGTTAAACATAACTCTAACCCTAGCACTATCCTTAAATGCTCTCGATTTTAACCCTGACCCTAACCCTAACCCTAACCCTAACCCTAACCCTAAATGCACTGAATTCTAACCATAACTCTAACCCTAAATGTGCTCCATTAAAACCTGAACACTAAATCGTCAATTTGAACACTAACCCAAAGCCTAAATACACTCGATTCTGATCCAAAATGCAATCCTGACCATAAGCCTGAACCTAAACCTCGATTCTACCAACACCAACCTTAACCCTAATCCTAACCCTAAATGCACTGGATTCTAACCCTAACTCTAGCCCTAATGTGCTCAATTATAACCCTAACACTAAATCGTCAATCTCAACACTAAGCCTAACGCTAAATGCACTCGACTCTAACCCAAAAGGCAATCCTGACCCTAAGCCTAACCCGAAACCTCGATTCTACCAAGACAACCACTGACCCTAATCCTAACCCAACTCCTCCTCTGACCATAAATGCACTCAAACCCTAACCCTATCCCAACCCCTAACACTAAAAATGCGCTTGATTCTAACCTTAACCCTAACCCTAACCCTCAATTCTACGAAACCTAACCCTAAACCTAACTCTAACCCTAACACTATCCTTAAATGCTCTCGATTCTAATCCTGACCCTAATAACCCTAACCATAGACCTAAGCCTAAATGCAGTGGATTCTAACCATAACTCTAACCCTAATGTGCTCGATTCTAAGCCTAACACTAAATTGTTAATCTCAACACTAACCCTAACCCAAATGCACTCGATTCTAACCCAAAAGGCATTTCTGACCCTAAGCCTAACCCTAAACTTCGATTCTACCAACACAAACCCTAACCCTAATCCTAAACCTACCCCTACCTCTACCCCTAAATGCAGCCTAACCCTACCCCTACCCCTAACACTAACCTTAACCCTAACCCTAACGAATTCTAACCAAAACTCTAACCCTAAATGTGCTCGATTCGAACCCAAACACTAAATCGTCAATTTCAACACTATCCCTAAGCCTAAATGCACTGGATTCTAACACAAAAGCCATTCCGGACCCTAAGCCTAACCCTAAACCTGGATTCTACCAACACAAACCCTGACCTTAATCCTAACCCAACTCCTTCCCGACCCGTAAATGCACTCAAACCCTAACCCTAACCCAACCCCTAACACTAAAAATGCGCTTGATTCTAACCCGAACACTAACCCTAACCCTAAGCCTCAATTCTACGAAACATAACCCGAAACCTAACTCTAACCCTAACACTATCCTTAAATGCTCTCGATTCTAATCCTGGCCCTAATAACCCTAACCATAGCCCTAAGCCTAAATGCAGTGGATTCTAATCATAACTCTAACCCTAATGTGCTCCATTCTAAGCGTAACACTAAATCGTTAATCTCAACACTAACCCTAACCCAAATGCACTCGAGTCTAACACAAAAGGCAATCCTGACCCTAAGCCTAACCCAACTCCTCCTCTGCCCATAAATGCACTCAAACCCTAACCCTAACCCAACCCCTAACACTAAAAATGCGCTTGATTCTAACCCGAACCCTAACCCTAACCCTCAATTCTACGAAACCTAACCCTAAACCTAACTCTAACCCTAACACTATCCTTAAATGCTCTCGATTCTAATCCTGACCCTAATAACCCTAACCATAGCCCTAAGCCTAAATGCAGTGGACTCTAACCATAACTCTAACCCTAATGTGCTCGATTCGAACCCAAACACTAAATCGTCAATTTCAACACTATCCCTAAGCCTAAATGCACTGGATCCCAACACAAAAGCCATTCTGGACCCTAAGCCTCTCCCTAAACCTCGAATCTACCAACACAAACCCTGACCTTAATCCTAACCCAACTCCTCCCCGACCCGTAAATGCACTCAAACCCTAACCCTAACCCAACCCCTAACACTAAAAATGCGCTTGATTCTAACCCGAACCCTAACCCTAACCCTAACCCTAAGCCTCAATTCTACGAAACCTAACCCGAAACCTAACTCTAACCCTAACACTATCCTTAAATGCTCTCGATTCTAATCCTGGCCCTAATATCCCTAACCATAGCCCTAAGCCTAAATGCAGTGGATTCTAACCGTAACTCTAACCCTAATGTGCTCCATTCTAAGCGTAACACTAAATCGTTAATCTAAACACTAACCCTAACCCAAATGCACTCGAGTCTAACACAAAAGGCAATCCTGACCCTAAGCCTAACCCTAAACTTCGATTCTACCAACACAAACCGTAACCCTAATCCTAACGCTACCCCTACTCCTACCCCTAAATGCACTCTAACCCTACCCCTACCCCTTACACTAACCCTAACACTAACGAATTCTTACCAAAACTCTAATGCTAAATGTGCTCGATTCTAACCCTAACACTAAATCGACAATTTCAACACTATCCCTAAGCCTAAGTGCACTGGATTCTAACCCAAAAGCCATTCCTGACCCTAAGCCTAACCCTAAACGTCGATTCTACGAACAAAAACCTTAACCACAATCCTAACCCTACTCCTACCCCTACCCCTAAATGCACTCTAAGCCATACACTAACGAAAACCAGAACACTAAAAATGCGCCTGATTCTAACCCTAACCCTAAGCCTAAGCCTAACCTTAATCCTAACACTCGATTCTACGGAAGCGAACGCTAAACCTAACTCTAACACTAGAACTATCCTCAAATACTCTAGATTTTAACCCTTACCCTAACCCTAACCCTAACCCTAACCCTAACCCTAACCCTAACCCTAAATGCACTGAATTTTAACCATAACTCTAACACTAAATATGCTCGATTCAAACCCTAACACTAAATCGTCAATCTGAACACTAACCCAAAGCCTAAATAGACTCGATTCTGATCCAAAATGCAATCCTGACCCAACGCCTAACCCTAAACCTCGATTCTACCAACAAAAACCTTAACCCTAATCCTACCCCTACTCCTACCCCTACCCCTAAATGCACTCTAAGCCATACCCTAACGAAAACCAGAACACTAAAAATGCGCCTGATTCTAACCCTAACCCTCACCCTAAGCCGAACCTTAAGCCTAACCCTCGATTCTACGAAAGTGAACGCTAAACATAACTCTAACCCTAGCACTATCCTTAAATGCTCTCGATTTTAACCCTGACCCTAAACCTAACCCTAACCCTAACCCTAACCTTAAATGCACTGAATTCTAACCATAACTCTAACCCTAAATGTGCTCGATTAAAACCTGAACACTAAATCGTCAATTTGAACACTAACCCAAAGCCTAAATACACTCGATTCTGATCCAAAATGCAATCCTGACCATAAGCCTGAACCTAAACCTCGATTTTACCAACACCAACCTTAACCCTAATCCTAACCCTAAATGCACTGGATTCTAACCCTAACTCTAGCCCTAATGTGCTCAATTATAACCCTAATACTACATCGTCAATCTCAACACTAAGCCTAACGCTAAATGCACTCGACTCTAACCCACAAGGCAATCCTGACCCTAAGCCTAACCCTAAACCTCGATTCTACCAAGACAACCAGTGACCCTAATCCTAACCCAACTCCTCCCCGACCCGTAAATGCACTCAAACCCTAACCCTAACGCAACCCCTAACACTAAAGATGCGCTTGATTCTAACCCGAACCCTAACCCTACCCCTAAGCCTCAATTCTACGAAACCTAACCCGAAACCTAACTCTAACCCTAACACTATCCTTAAATGCTCTCGATTCTAATCCTGGCCCTAATAACCCTAACCATAGCCCTAAGCCTAAATGCAGTGGATTCTAACCATAACTCTAACCCTAATGTGATCCATTCTAAGCGTAACACTAAATCGTTAATCTCAACACTAACCCTAACCCAAATGCACTCGAGTCTAACACAAAAGGCAATCCTGACCCTAAGCCTAACCCTAAACTTCGATTCTACCAACACAAACCATAACCCTAATCCTAACGCTACCCCTACTCCTACCCCTAAATGCACGCTAACACTACCCCTATCCCTTACACTAACCCTAACACTAACGAATTCTTACCAAAACTCTAACCCTATATGTGCTCGATTCTAACCCTAACACTAAATCGACAATTTCAACACTATCCCTAAGCCTAAGTGCACTGGATTCTAACCCAAAAGCCATTCCTGACCCTAAGCCTAACCCTAAAGCTGGATTCTACCAACAAAAACCTTAACCACAATCTTAACCCTACTCCTACCCCTACCCCTAAATGCACTCTAAGCCATACCCTAACGAAAACCAGAACACTAAAAATGCGCCTGATTCTAACCCTAACACTCACCCTAAGCCTACCCTTAAGCCTAACCCTCGATTCTACGAAAGTGAACGCTAAACATAACTCTAACCCTAGCACTATCCTTAAATGCTCTCGATTTTAACCCTGACCCTAAACCTAACCCTAACCCTAACCCTAACCCTAAATGCACTGAATTCTAACCATAACTCTAACCCTAAATGTGCTCGATTAAAATCTGAACACTAAATCGTCAATTTGAACAGTAACCCAAAGCCTAAATACACTCGATTCTGATCCAAAATGCAATCCTGACCATAAGCCTAAACCTAAACCTCGATTATACCAACACCAACCTTAACCCTAATCCTAACCCTAAATTCACTGGATTCTAACCCTAACTCTAGCCCTAATGTGCTCAATTATAACCCTAACACTAAACTGTCAATCGCAACACTAAGCCTAACGCTAAATGCACTCGACTCTAACCCAAAAGGCAATCCTGACCCTAATCCTAACCCAACTCCTCCTCTGCCCATAAATGCACTCAAACCCTAACCCTAACCCAACCCCTAACACTAAAAATGCGCTTGATTCTAACCTTAACCCTAACCCTAACCCTTAATTCTACGAAACCTAACCCTAAACCTAACTCTAACCCTAACACTATCCTTAAATGCTCTCGATTCTAATCCTGACCCTAATAACCCTAACCATAGCCCTAAGCCTATATGCAGTGGACTCTAACCATAACTCTAACCCTAATGTGCTCGATTCGAACCCAAACACTAAATCGTCAATTTCAACACTATCCCTAAGCCTAAGTGCACTGGATTCTAACCCTAACTCTAGCCCTAATGTGCTCAGTTATAACCCTAACACTAAATCGTCAATCTCAACACTAAGCCTAACGCTAAATGCACTCGACTCTAACCCAAAAGGCAATCCCGACCCTAAGCCTAACCCTAAACCTGGATTCTACCAAGACAACCACTGACCCTAATCCTAACCCAACTCCTCCTCTACCTATAAATGCACTCAAACCCTAACCCTAACCCAACCCCTAACACTAAAAATGTGCTTGATTCTAACCTTAACCCTAACCCTAACCCTCAATTCTACGAAACCTAACCCTAAACCTAACTCTAACCCTAACACTATCCTTAAATGCTCTCGATTCTAATCCTGACCCTAATAACCCTAACCATAGCCCTAAGCCTAAATGCAGTGGATTCTACCGATAACTCTAACCCTAATGTGCTTGATTCTAAGCGTAACACTAAATCGTTAATCTCAATACTAACCCTAACCCAAATGCACTCGATTCTAACCGAAAAGGCAATTCTGACCCCAAGCCTAACCCTAAACTTCGATTCTACCAACACAAACCCTAACCCTAATCCTACCCCTACTCCTACCCCTACCCCTAAATGCACTCTAAGCCATACCCTAACGAAAACCAGAACACTAAAAATGCGCCTGATTCTAACCCTAACCCTAACCCTAAGCCTAAACTTAAGCCTAACCCTCGATTCTAAGAAAGTGAACGCTAAACATAAATCTAACCCTAGCACTATCCTTAAATGCTCTCGATTTTAACCCTGACCCTAAACCTAACCCTAACCCTAACCGTAACCCTAAATGCACTGAATTCTAACCATAACTCTAACCCTAAATGTGCTCGATTAAAGCCTTAACACTAAATCGTCAATTTGAACACTAACCCAAAGCCTAAATACACTCGATTCTGATCCAAAATGCAATCCTGACCATAAGCCTCACCTTAAACCTCGATTCTACCACCAAAAACCGTAGCCATAATCCTAACCCTACTCCTACCCCTACCCCTAAATGCACTCTAAGCCATACCCTAACCACAACCATAACACTAAAATTGCTCCTGATTCTACCCCTAACCCTAACGCTAACCCTAACCCGAAGCCTAACCCTCTATTCTACGAAAGCTAACCCTAAACCTAACTCTACCCCTAACACTATCCTTAAATGCACTCGATTCTAACCCTAACACTAAATCGACAATTTCAACACCATCCCTAAGCCTAAGTGCACTGGATTCTAACCCAAAAGCCATTCCTGACCCTAAGCCTAACCCTAAACGTCGATTCTACCAACAAAAACCTTAACCACAATCCTAACCCTACTCCTACCCCTACTCCTAAATGCACTCTAAGCCATACCCTAACGAAAACCAGAACACTAAAAATGCGCCTGATTCTAACCCTAACCCTAAGCCTAAGATTAACCTTAAGCCTAACACTCGATTCTACGGAAGCGAACGCTAAACCTACCTCTAACACTAGAACTATCCCCAAATGCTCTAGATTTTAACTCTTACCCTAACCCTAACCCTAACCCTAACCCTAACCCTAACCCTAAATGCACTGAATTTTAACCATAACTCTAACCCTAAATATGCTCGATTCAAACCCTAACACTAAATCGTCAATTTGAACACTAACCCAAAGCCTAAATACACTCGATTCTGATCCAAAATGCAATCCTGACCCAAAGCCTAACCCTAAACCTCGATTCTACCAACAAAAACCTTAACCCTAATCCTACCCCTACTCCTACCCCTACCCGTAAATGCACTCTAAGCCATACCCTAACGAAAACCAGAACACTAAAAATGAGCCCGATTCTAACCCTAACACTCACCCTAAGCCGAACCTTAAGCCTAACCCTCGATTCTACGAAAGTGAACGCTAAACATAACTCTAACCCTAGCACTATCCTTAAATGCTCTCGATTTTAACCCTGACCCTAAACCTAACCCTAACCCTAACCCTAACCCTAAATGCACTGAATTCTAACCATAACTCTAACCCTAAATGTGCTCGATTAAAACCTGAACACTAAATCGTCAATTTGAACACTAACCCAAAGCCTAAATACACTCGATTCTGATCCAAAATGCAATCCTGACCATAAGCCTAAACCTAAACCTCGATTCTACCAACACCAACCTTAACCCTAATCCTAACCCTAAATGCACTGAATTCTAACCCTAACTCTAGCCCTAATGTGCTCAATTATAACCCTAACACTAAACCGTCAATCGCAACACTAAGCCTAACGCTAAATGCACTCGACTCTAACCCAAAAGGCAATCCTGACCCTAACCCTAACCCAACTCCTCCTCTGCCCATAAATGCACTCAAACCCTAACCCTAACCCAACCCCTAACACTAAAAATGCGCTTGATTCTAACCTTAACACAACCCTAACCCTCAATTCTACGAAACCTAACCCTAAACCTAACTCTAACCCTAACACTATCCTTAAATGCTCTCGATTCTAATCCTGACCCTAATAACCCTAACCATAGCCCTAAGCCTAAATGCAGTGGATTCTAACCATAACTCTAACCCTAATGTGCTCGATTCTAACCCAAACACTAAATCGTCAATTTCAACACTATCCCTAAGCCTAAATGCACTGGATCCTAACACAAAAGCCATTCTGGACCCTAAGCCTATCCCTAAACCTCGATTCAACCAACACAAACCCTGACCTTAATCCTAACCCAACTCCTCGCCGACCCGTAAATGCACTCAAACCCTAACCCTAACGCAACCCCTAACACTAAAAATGCGCTTGATTCTAACCCGAACCCTAACCCTAACCCTAACCCTAAGCCTCAATCCTACGAAACCTAACCCGAAACCTAACTCTAACCCTAACACTATCCTTAAATGCTCTCGATTCTAATCCTGGCCCTAATAACCATAACCATAGCCCTAAGCCTAAATGCAGTGGACTCTAACCGTAACTCTAACCCTAATGTGCTCCATTCTAAGCGTAACACTAAATCGTTAATCTCAACACTAACCCTAACCCAAATGCACTCGAGTCTAACACAAAAGGCAATCCTGACCCTAAGCCTAACCCTAAACTTCGATTCTACCAACTCAAACTGTTACCCTAATCCTAACGCTACCCCTACTCCTACCCCTAAATGCACTCTAACCCTACCCCTACCCCTTATACTAACCCTAACACTAACGAATTCTTACCAAAACTCTAACCCTAAATGTGTTGGATGCTAACCCTAACACTAAATCGACAATTTCAACACTATCCCTAAGCCTAAGTGCACTGGATTCTAACCCAAAAGCCATTCCTGACCCTAAGCCTAACCCTAAACGTCGATTCTACCAACAAAAACCTTAACCACAATCCTAACCCTACTCCTACCCCTACCCCTAAATGCACTCTAAGCCATACACTAACGAAAACAAGAACACTAAAAATGCGCCTGATTCTAATCCTAACCCTAAGCCTAAGCCTAACCTTAATCCTAACACTCGATTCTACGGAAGCGAACGCTAAACCTAACTCTAACACTAGAACTATCCTCAAATGCTCTAGATTTTAACCCTTACCCAAACCCTAACCCTAACCCTAACCCTAACCCTAAATGCACTGAATTTTAACCATAACTCTAACCCTAAATATGCTCGATTCAAACCCTAACACTAAATCGTCAATTTGACCACTAACCCAAAGCCTAAATACACTCGATTCTGATCCAAAATGCAATCCTGACCCAACGCCTAACCCTAAAGCTCGATTCTACCAACAAAAACCTTAACCCTAATCCTACCCCTACTCCTACCCCTACCCCTAAATGCACTCTAAGCCATACCCTAACGAAAACCAGAACACTAAAAATGCGCCTGATTATAACCCTAACCCTCACCCTAAGCCTAACCTTAAGCCTAACCCTCGATTCTACGAAAGTGAACGCTAAACATAACTCTAACCCTAGCACTATCCTTAAATGCTCTCGATTTTAACCCTGACCCTAAACTTAACCCTAACACTAACCCTAACCCTAAATGCACTGAATTCTAACCAAAACTCTAACCCTAAATGTGGTCGATTCTAACCCTAACACTAAATAGACAATTTCAACACTGTCCCTAAGCCTAAGTGCACTGGATTCTAACCCAAAACCATTCCTGACCCTCAGCCTAACCCTAAACCTCGATTCTACCAACAAAAACCTTAACCCTAATCCTACCCCTATTCCTACCCCTACCCCTAAATGCACTCTAAGCCATACCCTAACGAAAACCAGAACACTAAAAATGCGCCTGATTCTAACCCTAACCCTAAGCCTAAGCCTAACCTTAAGCCTAACCCTCGATTCTACGAAAGTGAACGCTAAACATAACTCTAACCCTAGCACTATCCTTAAATGCTCTCGATTTTAACCCTGACCCTAAACCTAACCCTAACCCTAACCCTAACCCTAAATGCACTGAATTCTAACCATAACTCTAACCCTAAATGTGCTCGATTAAAACCTTAACACTAAATCGTCAATTTGAACACTAACCCAAAGCCTAAATACACTCGATTCTGATCCAAAATGCAATCCTGACCATAAGCCTGAACTTAAACCTCGATTCTACCAACACCAACCTTAACCCTAATCCTAACCCTAAATGCACTGGATTCTGACCCTAACTCTAGCCCTAATGTGCTCAATTATAACCCTAACACTAAATCGTCAATCTCAACACTAAGCCTAACGCTAAATGCACTCGACTCTAACCCAAAAGGCAATCCTGACCCTAAGCCTATACCTAAACTTCGATTCTACCACCACAAACCGTAACCCTAATCCTAACCCTACTCCTACCCCTACCCCTAAATGCACTCTAATCGTAAGCCTGCCCCAATCCTAATATTAAAAATGCGCTTGATTCTAAACCGAACCCGAACCCTAACCCTAACCCTAACCCTTGATTCTACGAAAACTAAACCCCAAACCTAACTCTAACCCTAACACTCCCCTTAAATGCACTCGATTCAAACCAAAAGGCAATCCTGACCCTAAGCCTAATCCTCACCTTAACACTAAAAATGCCCTTGGTTCTAACCCTAACCCAAACCCCAACCCTAACCCTAACCGTCGATTCTAGGAAAGCTAACCCTAACGTAACTCTAAGCCTAACACTATCCTTAAATGCACTCGATTCTAACCCTCAAACTCAACATAACCGTTATCCTAACGCTAACCCTAACCATAAATGCGCTCTGAATTATGACGCAAAATGCTCTCCTGACCCTAAGCCTAACCCAACTCCTTTCCTACCCCTAAATGCACTCAAACCCTGACCCTAACTCCAACTCTGACACTAAAAATGTGCTTGATTCTAACCCTAATCCTAACGCTAACCCTAACCCTAACATTGACCCTCAATTCTACGAAAGCTAACCCTATACCTAACTCTAACCCTAACACTATCCTTAAATGCACTCGATTCTAATCCTGACCCTAATAACCCTAACCCTAAGCCTAAGCCTAAATGCAGTGGATTCTAATCATAACTCTAACCCTAATGTTCTCGATTCTAAGCCTAACACTAAATCGTCAATCTCTTCCCTAAGTCTAACTCGGAATGCACTCGATTCTAACCCAAAAGGCAATCCTGGCCCTAAGCCTAACACTAAACCTCGATTCTACCACCAAAAACCGTAACCATAATCCTAACCTTACTCCTACCCCTACCCCTAACTGCACTCTAAGCCATACCCTAACCCCAACCATAACACTAAAATTGCGCCTGATTCTACCCCTAACCCTAACGCTAACCCTAACACGAAGCCTAACCCTCTATTCTACGAAAGCTAACCCTAAACCTAACTCTACCCCTAACACTATCCTTAAATGCACTCGATTCTAACCCTCACCCTAAACATAACCGTAACCCTAAGCCTAAGCCTAACCCTAAATGCACTGGATTCTAACCATAACTCTAATTCTAATAGGCTTGATTCTAACACTAACTCTAAATCGTCAATCTCAAAACTAACCCTAACCCTAAATGCACTCGATTCTACCCCAAACGGGAATTCTGACCCTAACCCTAACCCTAACCTTCGATTCTACGAAGGCTAACCTTATACATAACTCTACCCCTAACACTATCCTTAAATGCATTCGATTCTAACCCTCACCCTGAACATAACCCTAACCCTAACCCTAATCCTAACCCTAAATGCACTGGATTCTAACCAAAACTCTAACCCTAATGTGTTCGATTATAACCCTAACACTAAATCGTCAATCTCAACACTAAGCCTAACGCTAAATGCACTCGACTCTAACCCAAAAGGCAATCCTGTCCCTAAGCCTAACCCAAAACCTCGATTCTACCAACACAAACCCTAACCCTAATCCTAACCCAACTCCTCCCCTACACCTAAATGTACTCAAAACCTAACCCTAACCCCAACCCTAACACTAAAAATGAGCTTGACTCTAACCCTCATCCTAACGCTAACCCTAACCCTAACACTAACCCTCGATTCTACGAAAGCTAACCCTATACCTCACTCTAACCCTAACACTATCCTTAAATGCACTCGATTCTAACCCTCACCCTAAATATAACCCTAACCCTAACCCTAATCCTAACCCTAAATGCACTGGATTCTAACCATAACTCTAATTCTAATGTGCTTGATTCTAACACTAACTCTAAATCGTCAATCTCAACACTAACCAAAACCCTAAAGGCACTCGATTCTAACCCAAACGGGAATCCTGACCCTGACCCTAACCCTAACCCTCGATTCTACGAAAGCTAACCTTATACATAACTCTACCCCTAACACTATTCTTAAATGCACTCGATTTTAACCCTCACCCTGAACATAACCCTAACCCTAACCCTAATCCTAACCCTAAATGCACTAGATTCTAACCCTAACTCTAGCCCTAATGTGCTCAATTATAACCCTACCACTAAATCGTCAATCTCAACACTAAGCCTAACGCTAAATGCACTCGACTCTAACCCAAAAGGCAATCCTGACCCTAAGCCTAACCCTAAACCTCGATTCTACCAAGACAACCACTGACCCTAATCCTAACCCAACTCCTCCTCTGCCCATAAATGAACTCAAACCCTAACCCTAACCAAACCCCTAACACTAAAAATGCGCTTGATTCTAACCTTAACCCTAACCCTAACCCTCAATTCTACGAAACCTAACCCTAAACCTAACTCTAACCCTAGCACTATCCTTAAATGCTCTCGATTCTAATCCTCACCCTAATAACCCTAACCATAGCCCTAAGCCTAAATGCAGTAGATTCTAACCATAACTCTAACCCTAATGTGCTCGATTCTAAGCGTAACACTAAATCGTTAATCTCAACACTAACCCTAACCCAAATGCACTCGATTCTAACCCAAAAGGCAATTCTGACCCTAAGCCTAACCCTAAACTTCGATTCTACCAACACAAACCCTAACCCTAATCCTAAACCTACCCCTACCTCTACCTCTAAATGAACTCTAACCCTACCCCTACCCCTAACACTAACCCTAACCCTAACCCTAACGAGTTCTAACCAAAACTCTAACCCTAAATGTGCTCGATTCGAACCCAAACACTAAATCGTCAATTTCAACACTATCCCTAAGCCTAAATGCACTGGATCCTAACACAAAAGCCATTCCGGACCCTAAGCCTAACCCTAAACCTCGATTCTACCAACACAAACCCTGACCTTAATCCTAACCCAACTCCTCCCCGACCCGTAAATGCACTCAAACCCTAACCCTAACCCAACCCCTAACACTAAAAATGCGCTTGATTCTAACCCTAACCCTAACCCTAACCCTAACCCTAATCCTCAATTCTACGAAACCTAACCCGAAACCTAACTCTAACCCTAACACTATCCTTAAATGCTCTCGATTCTAATCCTGGACCTAATAACCCTAACCATAGCCCTAAGCCTAAATGCAGTGGATTCTAACCATAACTCTAACCCTAATGTGCTCCATTCTAAGCGTAACACTAAATCGTTAATCTCAACACTAACCCTAACCCAAATGCACTCGAGTCTAACACAAAAGGCAATCCTGACCCTAAGCCTAACCCTAAACTTCGATTCTACCAACACAAACCGTAACCCTAATCCTAACGCTACCCCTACTCCTACCCCTAAATGCACTCTAACCCTACCACTACCCCTTACACTAACCCTAACACTAACGAATTCTTACCAAAACTCTAACCCTAAATGTGCTCGATTCTAACCCTAACACTAAATCGACAATTTCAACACTATCCCTAAGCCTAAGTGCACTGGATTCTAACCCAAAAGCCATTCCTGACCCTAAGCCTAACCCTAAACGTCGATTCTACCAACAAAAACCTTAACCACAATCCTAACCCTACTCCTACCCCTACCCCTAAATGCACTCTAAGCCATACACTAACGAAAACCAGAACACTAAAAATGCGCCTGATTCTAGCCCTAACCCTAAGCCTAAGCCTAACCTTAAGCCTAACACTCGATTCTACGGAAGCGAACGCTAAACCTAACTCTAACACTAGAACTATCCTCAAATGACCTAGATTTTAACCCTTACCCTAACCCTAACCCTAACCCTAACCCTAACCCTAAATGCACTGAATTCTAACCAGAACTCTAACCCTAAATGTGCTCGATTCAAACCCTAACAGTAAATCGTCAATTTGAACACTAACCCAAAGCCTAAATACACTCGATTCTGCTCCAAAATGCAATCCTGACCCTAAGCCTAAACCTAAACCTCGAATCTACCAACACAAACCTTAACCCTAATCTTAACCCTAACCCTACCACTACCCCTAAAAGCATTTTAACCCTAACCCTCACCGTAACGCTAACCCTAAAACTGTGCTTGATTCTAACCCTAACCCTCACCCTAAGCCTAAGCCTAAGCCTAAGCCTCGATTATACGAAAGCTAACCCTACACCCAGTTCTAACCCTAGCACTATCCTTAAATGCTCTCAATTCTAACCCTGACCCTAAACCTAACCCTAACCCTAACCCTAACCCTAACATTAAATGCACTGAATTCTAATCATAACTCTATCCCTAAATGTGCGTGATTCTAACGCTAAAACTAAATCATCAATTTCAACATGAACCCTAAGCTTAAATGCTCTGAATTATGAGCGAAAATGCTATCCTGACCCTAAGCCTAACGCAAATCATCGATTCTACCAACACAAATTCTAACCCTAATCCTAAACCAACTCCTCCCCTATCCCGAAATGCACTCAAACACTAACCCTAACCCCAAACCTAAAAGTAAAAATGCGCTTCATTCTAACCCTAATCCGAACCCTAACCCCAACGCTAACACTAAAAATGCGCTTGATTATAACCCTAACCCTAACCCTAACCCTAACCCTAATCCTAACCCTCAATTCTTCGAAACCTAACCCTAAACCAAACTCTAACCCTAACACTATCCTTAAATGCTCTCGATTCTAATCCTGACCCTAATAACCCTAACCCTAAGCCTAAGCCTAAATGCAGTGGATTCTAACCTTAACTCTAACCCTAATGTGCTCGATTCTAAGCCTAACACTAAATCGTCAATCTCTTCCCTAACTCTAACTCGGAATGCACTCGATTCTAACCCAAAAGGCAATCCTGGCCCTAAGCCTAACCCTAAACCTCGATTCTACCACCAAAAACCGTAACCATACTCCTAACCCTACTCCTACCCCTACCCCTAAATGCACTCTAAGCCATACCCTAACCCCAACCATAACACTAAAATTGCGCCTGATTCTACCCCTAACGCTAACGCTAACCCTAACCCGAAGCCTAACCCTCTATTCTACGAAAGCTAACCCTAAACCTAACTCTACCCCTAACACTATCCTTAAATGCACTCGATTCTAACCTTCACCCTAAACATAACCGTAACCCTAACCCTAACCCTAACCCTAAATGCACTGGATTCTAACCATAATTCTAAAGGTAATGTTCTCGATTCTAACCCTAACACTAATTCGTCAATCTCAACAGTAACCTTAAGCCTAAATGCACTCGATTCTAACCTAAATGGGAATCCTGACCCTGAGCCTAACCCTAAACCTCGATTCTACCAACACTAACCCTAACCTTAATTCTAACCGTACCCCAACCCCTACTGCTAAATGCACTCTAACCATACCGCTGACCCTAACACTAACCGTAACCCTAACGAATTCTAAACATAACTCTATCCCTAAATGTGCTTGATTCTAACGCTAAAACTAAATCGTCAATTTCAACACTATCCCTAAGCCTAAATGCACTGGATTCTAACCCAAAACCCATTCCTGACCCTCAGCCTAACCCTAAACCTCGATTCTACCAACAAAAACCTTAACCCTAATCCTACCCCTACTCCTACCCCTACCCCTAAATGCACTCTAAGCCATACCCTAACGAAAACCAGAACACTAAAAATGCGCCTGATTCTAACCCTAACCCTAACCCTAAGCCTAACCTTAAGCCTAACCCTCGATTCTACGAAAGTGAACGCTAAACATAACTCTAACCCTAGAACTATCCTTAAATGCTCTCGATTTTAACCCTGACCCTAAACCTAACCATAACCCTAACCCTAACCCTAAATGCACTGAATTCTAACCATAACTCTAACCCTAAATGTGCTCGATTAAAACCTTAACACTAAATCGTCAATTTGAACACTAACACAAAGCCTAAATACACTCGATTCTGATCCAAAATGCAATCCTGACCATAAGCCTAACCCTAAACCTCGATTCTACCACCACAAACCGTAACCCTAATCCTACCCCTACTCCTACCCCTACCACTAAATGCACTCTAAGCCATACCCTAACCCCACCATAACACTAATATTGCGCCTGATTCTACCCCTAACCCTAACGCTAACCCTAACCCGAAGCCTAACCCTCTATTCTACGAAAGCTAACCCTAAACCTAACTCTACCCCTAACACTATCCTTAAATGCACTCGATTCTAACCCTCACCCTTAACATAACCGTAACCCTAACCCTAACCCTAAATGCACTGAATTCTAACCATAACTCTAACCCTAAATGTGCTCGATTAAAACCTTAACACTAAATCGTCAATTTGAACACTAACCCAAAGACTAAATACACTCGATTCTGATCCAAAATGCAATCCTGACCATAAGCCTGAACCTAAACCTTGATTCTACCAACACCAACCTTAACCCTAATCCTAACCCTAAATGCACTGGATTCTAACCCTTACTCTAGCCTTATGTGCTCAATTATAACCCTAACACTAAATCGTCAATCTCAACACTAAGCCTAACCCTAAATGCACTCGACTCTAACCCAAAAGGCAATCCTGACCCTAAGCCTAACCCTCGATTCTAAGAAAGCTAACGCTAAACTTAACTCCAACCATAGCATTATCCTTAAATGCTCTCCATTCTATCCCCGACACTAAACCTTACCCCAACCCTAACCCTAACCCTAACCCTAAATGCACTGAATTCTAATCATAACTCTATCCCTAAATGTGCTTGATTCTAACGCTAAAACTAAAGCATCAATTTCAACACTAACCCTAAGCCTAAATGCTCTGAATTATGACCCAAAATGCTCTCCTGACCCTAAGCCTCACCCAAAACCTCGATTCTACAAACACAAACCCTAACCATAATCCTAATCCTACCGCTACCCCTACCTCTAAATGCACTCTAACCCTAACAGTAACTCTAACCCTCACACTAAAAAGGCGCGTGATTCTAACCCCTACCCTACCCCTAACCCTAACCCTAACCCTAGCGAATTCTAACCATAACTCTACCCCTAAATGTGCTCGATTCTAACCCTAACACTAAATCGTCAATCTCATCACCAACTCTAATCCGGAATGCACTCGATTCTAACCCAAAAGGCAATCCTAACCCTAAGCCCAACCCGAAACCTCGATTCTACCACCACAAACCGTAACCCTAATCCTAACCCTACTCCTACCCCTACCCCTAAATGCACTCTAATCGTAACCCTACCCCAACCCTAATACTACAAATGCGCTTGATTCTAAACCGAACCAGAACCCTAACACTAATCCTAACCCTCGATTCTACGAAACCTAACCCTAAACCTAACTCTAACACTAACACGATCCTTAAATACTCTCGATTCTAACCCTGACCCTAAACCTAACCCTAACCCTAAACCTAACCCTAACATTAAATGCACTGAATTCTAATTATAACTCTATCCCTAAATGTGCTTGATTCTAACGCTAAAACTAAATCATCAATTTCAACATTAACCCTAAGCTTAAATGCTCTGAATTATGAGCGAAAATGCTCTCCTGACCCTAAGCCTAACCCAAAACCTCGATTCTACCAACACAAATCCTAACCCTAATCCTAAACTAACTCCTCCCCTATCCCTAAGTGCACTCAAACCCTAACCCTAACCCCAAACCTAAAACTAAAAATGCGCTTCATTCTCACCATAATCCGAACCGTAACCCCAACACTAACACTAAAAATGCGCTTGATTCTAACCCAAATCCTAAGCCTAACCCTAACCCTAACACTGACCCTCGATTCTACGAAAGCTAACCCTGTACCTAACTCTAAACCTAACACTATCCTTAAATGCACTCTATACTAACCCTCACCCTAAACATAACCCTAACCGTAGCCCTAATCCTAACCATAAATGCAGTGGATTCTAACCATAACTCTAACCTTAATGTGCACGATTATGACCCTAACACTAAATCATCAATCTTAACACTAAGCCTAACCCTAAATGCACTCGATTCTAACCCAAAAGGCAATCCTGACACTAAGCCTAACCCTAAAGCTCGATTCTACCAACACAAACCCTAACCTTAACCCTAACCCTACTCCTATCCCTACCTCTATATGCACTCTAACCCTAATCCTAACCCAACCCCAAACACTAAAAATGCGCTTGATTCTAACCCTAACCCTAACCCTCAATTCTTCGAAACCTAACCCTAAACCAAACTCTAACCCTAACACTATCCTTAAATGCTCTCGATTCTAATCCTGACCCTAATAACCCTAACCCTAACCCTAAGCTTAAATATAGTGGATTCTAACCATAACTCTATCCCTAATGTGCTCGATTCTAAGTCTAACACTAAATCGTCAATCTCTTCCCTAACTCTAACTCGGAATGCACTCGATTCTAACCCAAAAGGCAATCCTGGCCCTAAGCCTAACCCTAAAGCTCGATTCTACCACCAAAAACCGTAACCATAATCCTAACCCTGCTCCTACCCCTACCCCTAAATGCACTCTAAGCCATACCCTAACCCCAACCATAACACTAAAATTGCGCCTGATTCTACCCCTAACCCTAACGCTAAACCTAACCCGAAGCCTAACCCTCTATTCTACGAAAGCTAACCCTAAACCTAACTCTACCCCTAACACTATCCTTAAATGCACTCGATTCTAACCCTCACCCTAAACATAACCGTAACCCGAAGCCTAAGCCTAACCCTAAATGCACTGGATTCTAACCATAATTCTAAAGGTAATGTTCTTGATTCTAACCCTAACACTAATTCGTCAATCTCAACAGTAACCTTAAGCCTAAATGCACTCGATTCTAACCTAAATGGGAATCCTGACCCTGAGCCTAACCCTAAACCTCGATTCTACCAACACTAACCCTAACCTTAATTCTAACCGTGCCCCAACCCCTACTGCTAAATGCACTCTAACCATACCGCTGACCCTAACACTAACCGTAACCCTAACGAATTCTAAACATAACTCTACCCCTAAATGTGCTTGATTCTAACGCTATAACTAAATCGTCAATTTCAACACTATCCCTAAGCCTAAATGCACTGGATTCTAACCCAAAAGCCATTCCTGACCCTCCGCCTAACCCTAAACCTCGATTCTACCAACAAAAACCTTAACCCTAATCCTACCCCTATTCCTACCCCTACCCCTAAATGCACTCTAAGCCATACCCTAACGAAAATCAGAACACTAAAAATGCGCCTGATTCTAACCCTAACCCTAACCCTAAGCCTACCCTTAAGCCTAACCCTCGATTCTAAGAAAGTGAACGCTAAACATAACTCTAACCCTAGCACTATCCTTAAATGCTCTCGATTTTAACCCTGACCCTAAACCTAACCCTAACCCTAACCCTAACCCTAAATGCACTGAATTCTAACCATAACTCTAACCCTAAATGTGCTCCATTAAAACCTTAACACTAAATCGTCAATTTGAACACTAACCCAAAGCCTTATTACACTCGATTCTGATCCAAAATGCAATCCTGACCATAAGCCTGAACCTAAACCTCGATTCTACCAACACCAGCCTTAACCCTAATCCTAACCCTAAATGCACTGGATTCTAACCCTACCTCTAGCCCTAATGTGCTCAATTATAACCCTAACACTAAATCGTCAATCTCCACACTAAGCCTAACGCTAAATGCACTCGACTCTAACACAAAAGGCAATCCTGACCCTGAGCCTAACCCTAAACTTCGATTCTACCAACACAAACCGTAACCCTAACCCTAACGTTACCCCTACTCCTACCCCTAAATGCACTCTAACCCTACCCCTACCCCTTACACTAACCCTAACACTAACGAATTCTTACCAAAACTCTAAACCTAAATGTGCTTGATTCTAACGCTAAAACTAAATCGTCAATTTCAACACTATCCCCAAGCCTAAATGCACTGGATTCTAACCCAAAAGCCATTCCTGACCCTCAGCCTAACCCTAAACCTCGATTCTACCAACAAAAACCTTAACCCTAATCCTACCCCTACCCCTAAATGCACTCTAAGCCATACCCTAACGAAAACCAGAACACTAAAAATGCGCCTGATTCTAACCCTAACCCTAACCCTAAGCCTAACCTTAAGCCTAACCTTCGATTCTACGAAAGTGAACGCTAAACATAACTCTAACCCTAGCACTATCCTTAAATGCTCTCGATTTTAACCCTGACCCTAACCCTAACCCTAACCCTAACCCTAAATCCACTGAATTCTAACCACAACTCTAACCCTAAATGTGCTCGATTAAAACCTTAACACTAAATCGTCAATTTGAACACTAACCCAAAGCCTAAATACACTCGATTCTGATCCAAAATGCAATCCTGACCATAAGCCTGAACCTAAACCTCAATTCTACCAACACCAACCTTAACCCTACTCCTAACCCTAAATGCACTGGATTCTAACCCTAACTCTAGCCCTAATGTGCTCAATTATAACCCTAAAACTAAATTGTCAATCTCCACACTAAGCCTAACGCTAAATGCACTCGACTCTAACCCAGAAGGCAGTCCTGACCCTAAGCCTAACCCTCGATTCTACGAAAGGTAACCCTAAACTTAACTCTAATCCTAGCACTATCCTTAAATGGCCTCAATTCTAACACAGACCCTAAACCTAACCCCAACCCTAACCCTAACCCTAACCCTAAATGCACTGAATTCTAATCATAACTCTAACAATAAATGTGCTTGATTCTAACGCTAAAACTAAAGCATCAATTTCAACACTGACCCTAAGCCTAAATGATCTGAATTATGACCCAAAATGCTCTCCTGACCCTAAGCCTCACCCAAAACCTCGATTCTACAAACACAAACCCTAACCATAATCCTAATCCCACCGCTACCCCTACCTCTAAATGCACTCTAACCCTAACAATAACCCTAACCCTAACACTAAAAAGGCGCGTGATTCTAACCCCTACCCTCCCCCTACCCCTAACCCTAACCCTAGCGAATTCTAACCATAACTCTAACCCTAAATGTGCTCGATTCTCAGCCAAACACTAAATCGTCAATCTCATCAATAACTCTAACCCGGAATGCACTCGATTCTAACCGAAAAGGCAATCCTGACCCTAAGCCCAACCCGAAACCTCGATACTACTACCTCAAACCGTAATCCTAATCGTAACCCTACTCCTACCCCTACCCCTAAATGCACTCTAAGCCATACCCTAACCCCAACCATAACACTAAAATTGCGCCTGATTCTACCCCTAACCCTAACGCTAACCCTAACCCGAAGCCTAACCCTCTATTCTACGAAAGCTAACCCTAAACCTAACTCTACCCCTAACACTTTCCTTAAATGCACTCGATTCTAACCCTCACCCTAAACATAACCGTAACCCGAAGCCTAAGCCTAACCCTAAATGCACTGGATTCTAACCATAATTCTAAAGGTAATGTTCTTGATTCTAACCCTAACACTAATTCGTCAATCTCAACAGTAACCTTAAGCCTAAATGCACTCGATTCTAACCTAAATGGGAATCCTGACCCTGAGCCTAACCCTGAACCTCGATTCTACCAACACTAACCCTAACCTTAATTCTAACCGTGCCCCAACCCCTACTGCTAAATGCACTCTAACCATACCGCTGACCCTAACACTAACCGTAACCCTAACGAATTCTAAACATAACTCTATCCCTAAATGTGCTTGATTCTAACGCTAAAACTAAATCGTCAATTTCAACACTATCCCTACGCCTAAATGCACTGGATTCTAACCCAAAAGCCATTCCTGACCCTCAGCCTAACCCTAAACCTCGATTCTACCAACAAAAACCTTAACCCTAATCCTACCCCTATTCCTACCCCTACCCCTAAATGCACTCTAAGCCATACCCTAACGAAAACCAGAACACTAAAAATGCGCCTGATTCTAACCCTAACCCTAACCCTAAGCCTACCCTTAAGCCTAACCCTCGATTCTAAGAAAGTGAACGCTAAACATAACTCTAACCCTAGCACTATCCTTAAATGCTCTCGATTTTAACCCTGACCCTAAACCTAACCCTAACCCTAACCCTAACCCTAAATGCACTGAATTCTAACCATAACTCTAACCCTAAATGTGCTCCATTAAAACCTTAACACTAAATCGTCAATTTGAACACTAACCCAAAGCCTAAATACACTCGATTCTAATCCAAAATGCAATCCTGACCATAAGCCTGAACCTAAACCTCGATTCTACCAACACCAGCCTTAACCCTAATCCTAACCCTAAATGCACTGGATTCTAACCCTACCTCTAGCCCTAATGTGCTCAATTATAACCCTAACACTAAATCGTCAATCTCCACACTAAGCCTAACGCTAAATGCACTCGACTCTAACACAAAAGGCAATCCTGACCCTGAGCCTAACCCTAAACTTCGATTCTACCAACACAAACCGTAACCCTAACCCTAACGCTACCCCTACTCCTACCCCTAAATGCACTCTAACCCTACCCCTACCCCTTACACTAACCCTAACACTAACGAATTCTTACCAAAACTCTAAACCTAAATGTGCTTGATTCTAACGCTAAAACTAAATCGTCAATTTCAACACTATCCCTAAGCCTAAATGCACTGGATTCTAACCCAAAAGCCATTCCTGACCCTCAGCCTAACCCTAAACCTCGATTCTACCAACAAAAACCTTAACCCTAATCCTACCCCTACTCCTACCCCTACCCCTAAAGGCACTCTAAGCCATACCCTAACGAAAACCAGAACACTAAAAATGCGCCTGATTCTAACCCTAACCCTAACCCTAAGCCTAACCTTAAGCCTAACCTTTGATTCTACGAAAGTGAACGCTAAACATAACTCTAACCCTAGCACTATCCTTAAATGCTCTCGATTTTAACCCTGACCCTAACCCTAACCCTAACCCTAGCCCTAACCCTAACCCTAAATCCACTGAATTCTAACCATAACTCTAACCCTAAATGTGCTCGATTAAAACCTTAACACTAAATCGTCAATTTGAACACTAACCCAAAGCCTAAATACACTCGATTCTGATCCAAAATGCAATCCGGACCATAAGCCTGAACCTAAACCTCGATTCTACCAACACCAACCTTAACCCTACTCCTAACCCTAAATGCACTGGATTCTAACCTTAACTCTAGCCCTAATGTGCTCAATTATAACCCTAAAACTAAATTGTCAATCTCCACACTAAGCCTAACGCTAAATGCACTCGACACTAACCCAGAAGGCAGTCCTGACCCTAAGCCTAACCCTCGATTCTACGAAAGGTAACCCTAAACTTAACTCTAATCCTAGCACTATCCTTAAATGCTCTCGATTCTAACACAGACCCTAAACCTAATCCCAACCCTAACCCTAACCCTAACCCTAAATGCACTGAATTCTAATCATAACTCTATCCCTAAATGTGCTTGATTCTAACGCTAAAACTAAAGCATCAATTTCAACACTAACCCTAAGCCTAAATGATCTGAATTATGACCCAAAATGCTCTCCTGACCCTAAGCCTCACCCAAAACCTCGATTCTACAAACACAAACCCTAACCATAATCCTAATCCTACCACTACCCCTACCTCTAAATGCACTCTAACCCTAACAATAACCCTAACCCTAACACTAAAAAGGCGCGTGATTCTAACCCCTACCCTACCCCTACCCCTAACCCTAACCCTAGCGAATTCTAACCATAACTCTAACCCTAAATGTGCTCGATTCTAAGCCTAACACTAAATCGTCAATCTCATCAATAACTCAAATCCGGAATGCACTCGATTCTAACCGAAAAGGCAATCCTGACCCTAAGCCCAACCCGAAACCTCGATTCTACTACCTCAAACCGTAATCCTAATCCTAACCCTACTCCTACCCCTACCCCTAAATGCACTCTAAGCCATACCCTAACCCCAACCATAACACTAAAATTGCGCCTGATTCTACCCCTAACCCTAACGCTAACCCTAACCCGAAGCCTAACCCTCTATTCTACGAAAGCTAACCCTAAACCTAACTCTACCCCTAACACTATCCTCAAATGCACTCGATTCTAACCCTCACCCTAAACATAACCGTAACCCGAAGCCTAAGCCTAACCCTAAATGCACTGGATTCTAACCATAATTCTAAAGGTAATGTTCTTGATTCTAACCCTAACACTAATTCGTCAATCTCAACAGTAACCTTAAGCCTAAATGCACTCGATTCTAACCTAAATGGGAATCCTGACCCTGAGCCTAACCCTAAACCTCGATTCTACCAACACTAAACCTAACCTTAATTCTAACCGTGCCCCAACCCCTACTGCTAAATGCACTCTAACTATACCGCTGACCCTAACACTAACCGTAACCCTAACGAATTCTAAACATAACTCTATCCCTAAATGTGCTTGATTCTAACGCTAAAACTAAATCGTCAATTTCAACACTATCCCTAACCCTAAATGCACTGGATTCTAACCCAAAAGCCATTCCTGACCCTCAGCCTAACCCTAAAACTCGATTCTACCAACAAAAACCTTAACCCTAATCCTACCACTATTCCTACCCCTACCCCTAAATGCACTCTAAGCCATACCCTAACGAAAACCAGAACACTAAAAATGCGCCTGATTCTAACCCTAACCCTAACCCTAAGCCTACCCTTAAGCCTAACCCTCGATTCGACGAAAGTGAACGCTAAACATAACTCTAACCCTAGCACTATCCTTAAATGCTCTCGATTTTAACCCTGACCCTAAACCTAACCCTAACCCTAACCCTAACCCTAAATGCACTGAATTCTAACCATAACTCTAACCCTAAATGTGCTCGATTAAAACCTTAACACTAAATTGTCAATTTGAACACTAACCCAAAGCCTAAATACACTCGATTCTAATCCAAAATGCAATCCTGACCATAAGCCTGAACCTAAACCTCGATTCTGCCAACACCAACCTTAACCCTAATCCTAACCCTAAATGCACTGGATTCTAACCCTAACTCTAGCCCTAATGTGCTCAATTATAACCCTAACACTAAATCGTCAATCTCCACACTAAGCCTAAAGCTAAATGCACTCGACTCTAACCCAAAAGGCAATCCTGACCCTAAGCCTAACCCTAAACCTCGATTCTACCAAGACAACCACTGACCCTAATCCTAACCCAACTCCTCCTCTACCCATAAATGAACTCAAACCCTAACCCTAACCAAACCCCTAACACTAAAACGGCGCTTGATTCTAACCTTAACCCTAACCCTAACCCTCAATTCTACGAAACCTAACCCTAACGAATTCTAACCAAAACTCTAACCCTAAATGTGCTCGATTCGAACCCAAACACTAAATCGTCAATTTCAACACTATCCCTAAGCCTAAATGCACTGGATCCTAACACAAAAGCCATTCCGGACCCTAAGCCTAACCCTAAACCTCGATTCTACCAACAGAAACCCTGAGCTTAATCCTAACCCAACTCCTCCCCGACCCGTAAATGCACTCAAACCCTAACCCTAACCCAACCCCTAACACTAAAAATGCGCTTGATTCTAACCCGAACCCTAACCCTAACCCTAACCCTAAGCCTCAATTCTACGAAACCTAACCCGAAACCTAACTCTAACCCTAACACTATCCTTTAATGCTCTCGATTCTAATCCTGGCCCTAATAACCCTAACCATAGCCCTAAGCCTAAATGCAGTGGATTCTAACCGTAACTCTAACCCTAATGTGCTCCATTCTAAGCGTAACACTAAATCGTTAATCTCAACACTAACCCTAACCCAAATGCACTCGAGTCTAACACAAAAGGCAATCCTGACCCTAAGCCTAACCCTAAACTTCGATTCTACCAACACAAACCGTAACCCTAATCCTAACGCTACCCCTACTCCTACCCCTAAATGCACTCTAACCCTACCCCTACCCCTTACACTAACCCTAACACTAACGAATTCTTACCAAAACTCTAACCCTAAATGTGCTCGATTCTAACCCTAACACTAAATCGACAATTTCAACACTATCCCTAAGCCTAAGTGCACTGGATTCTAACCCAAAAGCCATTCCTGACCCTAAGCCTAAACCTAAACGTCGATTCTACCAACAAAAACCTTAACCACAATCCTAACCCTACTCCTACCCCTACCCCTAAATGCACTCTAAGCCATACACTAACGAAAACCAGAACACTGAAAATGCGCCTGATTCTAACCCTAACCCTCACCCTAAGCCGAACCTTAAGCCTAACCCTCGATTCTACGAAAGTGAACGCTAAACATAACTCTAACCCTAGCACTATCCTTAAATGCTCTCGATTTTAACCCTGACCCTAAACCTAACCCTAACCCTAACCCTAAATGCACTGAATTCTAACCATAACTCTAACCCTAAATGTGCTCCATTAAAACCTTAACACTAAATCGTCAATTTGAACACTAACCCAAAGCCTAAATACACTCGATTCTGATCCAAAATGCAATACTGACCATAAGCCTGAACCTAAACCTCGATTCTACCAACACCAACCTTAACCCTAATCCTAACCCTAAATGCACTGGATTCTAACCCTAACTCTACCCCTAATGTGCTCAATTATAACCCTAACACTAAATCGTCAATCTCAACACTAAGCCTAACGCTAAATGCACTCGACTCTAACCCAAAAGGCAATCCTGACCCTAAGCCTAACCCTAAACCTCGATTCTTCCAAGACAACCAGTGACCCTAATCCTAACCCAACTCCTCCCCGACCCGTAAATGCACTCAAACCCTAACCCTAACACAACCCCTAACACTAAAAATGCGCTTGATTTTAACCTTAACACTAACCCTAACCCTCAATTCTACGAAACCTAACCCTAAACCTAACTCTAACCCTAACACTATCCTTAAATGCTCTCGATTCTAATCCTGACCCTAATAACCCTAACCATAGCCCTATGCCTAAATGCAGTGGATTCTAACCATAACTCTAACCCTAATGTGCTCGATACTAAGCCTAACACTAAATTGTTAATCTCAACACTAACCCTAACCCAAATGCCCTCGATTCTAACCCAAAAGGCATTTCTGACCCTAAGCCTAACCCTAAACTTCGATTCTACCAACACAAACCCTAACCCTAATCCTAAACCTACCCCTACCTCTACCCCTAAATGCACTCTAACCCTACCCCTACCCCTAACACTAACCCTAACCCTAACCCTAACGAATTCTAATCAAAACTCTAAACCTAAATGTGCTCAATTCTAACCCAAACACTAAATCGTCAATTTCAACACGATCCCTAAGCCTAAAATGCACTGGATCCTAACACAAAAGCCATTCCGGACCCTAAGCCTAACCCTAAACCTCGATTCTACCAACACAAACCCTGACCTTAATCCTAACCCAACTCCTCCCCGACCCGTAAATGCACTCAAACCCTAACCCTAACCCAACCCCTAACACTAAAAATGCGCTTGATTCTAACCCGAACCCTAAAACTAACCCTAAGCCTCAATTCTACGAAACCTAACCCGAAACCTAACTCTAACCCTAACACTATCCTTAAATACTCTCGATTCTAATCCTGGCCCTAATAACCCTAACCATAGCCCTAAGCCTAAATGCAGTGGATTCTAATCATAACTCTAACCCTAATGTGCTCCATTCTAAGCCTAACACTAAATCGTTAATCTCAACACTAACCCTAACCCAAATGCACTCGAGTCTAACACAAAAGGCAATCCTGACCCTAAGCCTAACCCTAAACTTCGATTCTACCAACACAAACCGTAACCCTAATCCTAACGCTACCCCTACTCCTACCCCTAAATGCACTCTAACCCTACCCCTATCCCTTACACTAACCCTAACACTAACGAATTCTTACCAAAACTCTAACCCTAAATGTGCTCGATTCTAACCCTAACACTAAATCGACAATTTCAACACTATCCCTAAGCCTAAGTGCACTGGATTCTAACCCAAAAGCCATTCCTGAACCTAAGCCTAACCCTAAACCTCGATTCTACCAACAAAAACCTTAACCACAATCCTAACCCTACTCCTACCCCTACCCCTAAATGCACTCTAAGCCATACCCTAACGAAAACCAGAACACTAAAAATGCGCCTGATTCTAATCCTAACCCTCACCCTAAGCCAAACCTTAAGCCTAACCCTCGATTCTACGAAAGTGAACGCTAAACATAACTCTAACCCTAGCACTATCCTTAAATGCTCTCGATTTTAACCCTGACCCTAAACCTAACCCTAACCCTAACCCTAACCCTAAATGCACTGAATTCTAACTATAACTCTAACCCTAAATGTGCTCGATTAAAACCTGAACACTAAATCGTCAATTTGAACACTAACCCAAAGCCTAAATACACTCGATTCTGATCCAAAATGCAATCCTGACCATAAGCCTAAACCTAAACCTCGATTCTACCAACACCAACCTTAACCCTAATCCTAACCCTAAATGCACTGGATTCTAACCCTAACTCTAGCCCTAATGTGCTCAATTATAACCCTAACACTAAACCGTCAATCGCAACACTAAGCCTAACGCTAAATGCACTCGACTCTAACCCAAAAGGCAATCCTGACCCTAATCCTAACCCAACTCCTCCTCTGCCCATAAATGCACTGAAACCCTAACCCTAACCCAACCCCTAACACTAAAAATGCGCTTGATTCTAACCTTAACCCTAACCCTAACCCTCAATTCTACGAAACCTAACCCTAAACCTAACTCTAACCCTAACACTATCCTTAAATGCTCTCGATTCTAATCCTGACCCTAATAACCCTACCCATAGCCCTAAGCCTAAATGCAGTGGACTCTAACCATAACTCTAACCCTAATGTGCTCGATTCGAACCCAAACACTAAATCGTCAATTTCAACACTATCCCTAAGCCTAAATGCACTGGATCCCAACACAAAAGCCATTCTGGATCCTAAGCCTATCCCTAAACCTCGAATCTACCAACACAAACCCTGACCTTAATCCTAACCCAACTCCTCCCCGACCCGTAAATGCACTCAAACCCTAACCCTAACCCAACCCCTAACACTAAAAATGCGCTTGATTCTAACCCGAACCCTAACCCTAACCCTAACCCTAAGCCTCAATTCTACGAAACCTAACCCGAAACCTAACTCTAACCCTAACACTATCCTTAAATGCTCTCGATTCTAATCCTGGCCCTAATAACCCTAACCATAGCCCTAAGCCTAAATGCAGTGGATTCTAACCGTAACTCTAACCCTAATGTGCTCCATTCTAAGCGTAACACTAAATCGTTAATCTCAACACTAACCCTAACCCAAATGCACTCGAGTCTAACACAAAAGGCAATCCTGACCCTAAGCCTAACCCTAAACTTCGATTCTACCAACACAAACCGTAACCCTAATCCTAACGCTACCCCTACTCCTACCCCTAAATGCACTCTAACCCTACCCCTACCCCTTACACTAACCCTAACACTAACGAATTCTTACCAAAACTCTAACCCTAAATGTGCTCGATTCTAACCCTAACACTAAATCGACAATTTCAACACTATCCCTAAGCCTAAGTGCACTGGATTCTAACCCAAAAGCCATTCCTGACCCTAAGCCTAACCCTAAACGTCGATTCTATCAACAAAAACCTTAACCACAATCCTAACCCTACTCCTACCCCTACCCCTAAATGCACTCTAAGCCATACACTAACGAAAACCAGAACACTAAAAATGCGCCTGATTCTAACCCTAACCCTAAGCCTAAGCCTAACCTTAATCCTAACACTCCATTCTACGGAAGCGAATGCTAAACCTAACTCTAACACTAGAACTATCCTCAAATGCTCTAGATTTTAACCCTTACCCTAACCCTAACCCTAACCCTAACCCTAACCCTAAATGCCCTGAATTTTAACCATAACTCTAACCCTAAATATGCTCGATTCAAACCCTAACACTAAATCGTCAATTTGAACACTAACCCAAAGCCTAAATAGACTCGATTCTGATCCAAAATGCAATCCTGACCCAACGCCTAACCCTAAACCTCGATTCTACCAACAAAAACCTTAACCCTAGTCCTACCCCTACTCCTACTCCTACCCCTAAATGCACTCTAAGCCATACCCTAACGAAAACCAGAACACTAAAAATGCGCCTGATTCTAACCCTAACCCTCACCCTACGCCGAACCTTAAGCCTAACCCTCGATTCTACGAAAGTGAACGCTAAACATAACTCTAACCCTAGCACTATCCTTAAATGCTCTCGATTTTAACCCTGACCCTAACCCTAACCCTAACCCTAACCCTAACCCTAAATGCACTGAATTCTAACCATAACTCTAACCCTAAATGTGCTCCATTAAAACCTGAACACTAAATCGTCAATTTGAACACTAACCCAAAGCCTAAATACACTCGATTCTGATCCAAAATGCAATCCTGACCATAAGCCTGAACCTAAACCTCGATTCTACCAACACCAACCTTAACCCTAATCCTAACCCTAAATGCACTGGATTCTAACCCTAACTCTAGCCCTAATGTGCTCAATTATAACCCTAACACTAAATCGTCAATCTCAACACTAAGCCTAACGCTAAATGCACTCGACTCTAACCCAAAAGGCAATCCTGACCCTAAGCCTAACCCGAAACCTCGATTCTACCAAGACAACCACTGACCCTAATCCTAACCCAACTCCTCCTCTGACCATAAATGCACTCAAACCCTAACCCTATCCCAACCCCTAACACTAAAAATGCGCTTGATTCTAACCTTAACCCTAACCCTAACCCTCAATTCTACGAAACCTAACCCTAAACCTAACTCTAACCCTAACACTATCCTTAAATGCTCTCGATTCTAATCCTGACCCTAATAACCCTAACCATAGACCTAAGCCTAAATGCAGTGGATTCTAACCATAACTCTAACCCTAATGTGCTCGATTCTAAGCCTAACACTAAATTGTTAATCTCAACACTAACCCTAACCCAAATGCACTCGATTCTAACCCAAAAGGCATTTCTGACCCTAAGCCTAACCCTAAACTTCGATTCTACCAACACAAACCCTAACCCTAATCCTAAACCTACCCCTACCTCTACCCCTAAATGCAGCCTAACCCTACCCCTACCCCTAACACTAACCTTAACCCTAACCCTAACGAATTCTAACCAAAACTCTAACCCTAAATGTGCTCGATTCGAACCCAAACACTAAATCGTCAATTTCAACACTATCCCTAAGCCTAAATGCACTGGATTCTAACACAAAAGCCATTCCGGACCCTAAGCCTAACCCTAAACCTGGATTCTACCAACACAAACCCTGACCTTAATCCTAACCCAACTCCTTCCCGACCCGTAAATGCACTCAAACCCTAACCCTAACCCAACCCCTAACACTAAAAATGCGCTTGATTCTAACCCGAACACTAACCCTAACCCTAAGCCTCAATTCTACGAAACATAACCCGAAACCTAACTCTAACCCTAACACTATCCTTAAATGCTCTCGATTCTAATCCTGGCCCTAATAACCCTAACCATAGCCCTAAGCCTAAATGCAGTGGATTCTAATCATAACTCTAACCCTAATGTGCTCCATTCTAAGCGTAACACTAAATCGTTAATCTCAACACTAACCCTAACCCAAATGCACTCGAGTCTAACACAAAAGGCAATCCTGACCCTAAGCCTAACCCAACTCCTCCTCTGCCCATAAATGCACTCAAACCCTAACCCTAACCCAACCCCTAACACTAAAAATGCGCTTGATTCTAACCCGAACCCTAACCCTAACCCTCAATTCTACGAAACCTAACCCTAAACCTAACTCTAACCCTAACACTATCCTTAAATGCTCTCGATTCTAATCCTGACCCTAATAACCCTAACCATAGCCCTAAGCCTAAATGCAGTGGACTCTAACCATAACTCTAACCCTAATGTGCTCGATTCGAACCCAAACACTAAATCGTCAATTTCAACACTATCCCTAAGCCTAAATGCACTGGATCCCAACACAAAAGCCATTCTGGACCCTAAGCCTCTCCCTAAACCTCGAATCTACCAACACAAACCCTGACCTTAATCCTAACCCAACTCCTCCCCGACCCGTAAATGCACTCAAACCCTAACCCTAACCCAACCCCTAACACTAAAAATGCGCTTGATTCTAACCCGAACCCTAACCCTAACCCTAACCCTAAGCCTCAATTCTACGAAACCTAACCCGAAACCTAACTCTAACCCTAACACTATCCTTAAATGCTCTCGATTCTAATCCTGGCCCTAATATCCCTAACCATAGCCCTAAGCCTAAATGCAGTGGATTCTAACCGTAACTCTAACCCTAATGTGCTCCATTCTAAGCGTAACACTAAATCGTTAATCTAAACACTAACCCTAACCCAAATGCACTCGAGTCTAACACAAAAGGCAATCCTGACCCTAAGCCTAACCCTAAACTTCGATTCTACCAACACAAACCGTAACCCTAATCCTAACGCTACCCCTACTCCTACCCCTAAATGCACTCTAACCCTACCCCTACCCCTTACACTAACCCTAACACTAACGAATTCTTACCAAAACTCTAATGCTAAATGTGCTCGATTCTAACCCTAACACTAAATCGACAATTTCAACACTATCCCTAAGCCTAAGTGCACTGGATTCTAACCCAAAAGCCATTCCTGACCCTAAGCCTAACCCTAAACGTCGATTCTACGAACAAAAACCTTAACCACAATCCTAACCCTACTCCTACCCCTACCCCTAAATGCACTCTAAGCCATACACTAACGAAAACCAGAACACTAAAAATGCGCCTGATTCTAACCCTAACCCTAAGCCTAAGCCTAACCTTAATCCTAACACTCGATTCTACGGAAGCGAACGCTAAACCTAACTCTAACACTAGAACTATCCTCAAATGCTCTAGATTTTAACCCTTACCCTAACCCTAACCCTAACCCTAACCCTAACCCTAACCCTAACCCTAAATGCACTGAATTTTAACCATAACTCTAACACTAAATATGCTCGATTCAAACCCTAACACTAAATCGTCAATCTGAACACTAACCCAAAGCCTAAATAGACTCGATTCTGATCCAAAATGCAATCCTGACCCAACGCCTAACCCTAAACCTCGATTCTACCAACAAAAACCTTAACCCTAATCCTACCCCTACTCCTACCCCTACCCCTAAATGCACTCTAAGCCATACCCTAACGAAAACCAGAACACTAAAAATGCGCCTGATTCTAACCCTAACCCTCACCCTAAGCCGAACCTTAAGCCTAACCCTCGATTCTACGAAAGTGAACGCTAAACATAACTCTAACCCTAGCACTATCCTTAAATGCTCTCGATTTTAACCCTGACCCTAAACCTAACCCTAACCCTAACCCTAACCTTAAATGCACTGAATTCTAACCATAACTCTAACCCTAAATGTGCTCGATTAAAACCTGAACACTAAATCGTCAATTTGAACACTAACCCAAAGCCTAAATACACTCGATTCTGATCCAAAATGCAATCCTGACCATAAGCCTGAACCTAAACCTCGATTTTACCAACACCAACCTTAACCCTAATCCTAACCCTAAATGCACTGGATTCTAACCCTAACTCTAGCCCTAATGTGCTCAATTATAACCCTAATACTACATCGTCAATCTCAACACTAAGCCTAACGCTAAATGCACTCGACTCTAACCCACAAGGCAATCCTGACCCTAAGCCTAACCCTAAACCTCGATTCTACCAAGACAACCAGTGACCCTAATCCTAACCCAACTCCTCCCCGACCCGTAAATGCACTCAAACCCTAACCCTAACGCAACCCCTAACACTAAAGATGCGCTTGATTCTAACCCGAACCCTAACCCTACCCCTAAGCCTCAATTCTACGAAACCTAACCCGAAACCTAACTCTAACCCTAACACTATCCTTAAATGCTCTCGATTCTAATCCTGGCCCTAATAACCCTAACCATAGCCCTAAGCCTAAATGCAGTGGATTCTAACCATAACTCTAACCCTAATGTGATCCATTCTAAGCGTAACACTAAATCGTTAATCTCAACACTAACCCTAACCCAAATGCACTCGAGTCTAACACAAAAGGCAATCCTGACCCTAAGCCTAACCCTAAACTTCGATTCTACCAACACAAACCATAACCCTAATCCTAACGCTACCCCTACTCCTACCCCTAAATGCACGCTAACACTACCCCTATCCCTTACACTAACCCTAACACTAACGAATTCTTACCAAAACTCTAACCCTAAATGTGCTCGATTCTAACCCTAACACTAAATCGACAATTTCAACACTATCCCTAAGCCTAAGTGCACTGGATTCTAACCCAAAAGCCATTCCTGACCCTAAGCCTAACCCTAAAGCTGGATTCTACCAACAAAAACCTTAACCACAATCTTAACCCTACTCCTACCCCTACCCCTAAATGCACTCTAAGCCATACCCTAACGAAAACCAGAACACTAAAAATGCGCCTGATTCTAACCCTAACACTCACCCTAAGCCTACCCTTAAGCCTAACCCTCGATTCTACGAAAGTGAACGCTAAACATAACTCTAACCCTAGCACTATCCTTAAATGCTCTCGATTTTAACCCTGACCCTAAACCTAACCCTAACCCTAACCCTAACCCTAAATGCACTGAATTCTAACCATAACTCTAACCCTAAATGTGCTCGATTAAAATCTGAACACTAAATCGTCAATTTGAACAGTAACCCAAAGCCTAAATACACTCGATTCTGATCCAAAATGCAATCCTGACCATAAGCCTAAACCTAAACCTCGATTATACCAACACCAACCTTAACCCTAATCCTAACCCTAAATTCACTGGATTCTAACCCTAACTCTAGCCCTAATGTGCTCAATTATAACCCTAACACTAAACTGTCAATCGCAACACTAAGCCTAACGCTAAATGCACTCAACTCTAACCCAAAAGGCAATCCTGACCCTAATCCTAACCCAACTCCTCCTCTGCCCATAAATGCACTCAAACCCTAACCCTAACCCAACCCCTAACACTAAAAATGCGCTTGATTCTAACCTTAACCCTAACCCTAACCCTTAATTCTACGAAACCTAACCCTAAACCTAACTCTAACCCTAACACTATCCTTAAATGCTCTCGATTCTAATCCTGACCCTAATAACCCTAACCATAGCCCTAAGCCTATATGCAGTGGACTCTAACCATAACTCTAACCCTAATGTGCTCGATTCGAACCCAAACACTAAATCGTCAATTTCAACACTATCCCTAAGCCTAAGTGCACTGGATTCTAACCCTAACTCTAGCCCTAATGTGCTCAGTTATAACCCTAACACTAAATCGTCAATCTCAACACTAAGCCTAACGCTAAATGCACTCGACTCTAACCCAAAAGGCAATCCCGACCCTAAGCCTAACCCTAAACCTGGATTCTACCAAGACAACCACTGACCCTAATCCTAACCCAACTCCTCCTCTACCTATAAATGCACTCAAACCCTAACCCTAACCCAACCCCTAACACTAAAAATGTGCTTGATTCTAACCTTAACCCTAACCCTAACCCTCAATTCTACGAAACCTAACCCTAAACCTAACTCTAACCCTAACACTATCCTTAAATGCTCTCGATTCTAATCCTGACCCTAATAACCCTAACCATAGCCCTAAGCCTAAATGCAGTGGATTCTACCGATAACTCTAACCCTAATGTGCTTGATTCTAAGCGTAACACTAAATCGTTAATCTCAATACTAACCCTAACCCAAATGCACTCGATTCTAACCGAAAAGGCAATTCTGACCCCAAGCCTAACCCTAAACTTCGATTCTACCAACACAAACCCTAACCCTAATCCTACCCCTACTCCTACCCCTACCCCTAAATGCACTCTAAGCCATACCCTAACGAAAACCAGAACACTAAAAATGCGCCTGATTCTAACCCTAACCCTAACCCTAAGCCTAAACTTAAGCCTAACCCTCGATTCTAAGAAAGTGAACGCTAAACATAAATCTAACCCTAGCACTATCCTTAAATGCTCTCGATTTTAACCCTGACCCTAAACCTAACCCTAACCCTAACCGTAACCCTAAATGCACTGAATTCTAACCATAACTCTAACCCTAAATGTGCTCGATTAAAGCCTTAACACTAAATCGTCAATTTGAACACTAACCCAAAGCCTAAATACACTCGATTCTGATCCAAAATGCAATCCTGACCATAAGCCTCACCTTAAACCTCGATTCTACCACCAAAAACCGTAACCATAATCCTAACCCTACTCCTACCCCTACCCCTAAATGCACTCTAAGCCATACCCTAACCACAACCATAACACTAAAATTGCTCCTGATTCTACCCCTAACCCTAACGCTAACCCTAACCCGAAGCCTAACCCTCTATTCTACGAAAGCTAACCCTAAACCTAACTCTACCCCTAACACTATCCTTAAATGCACTCGATTCTAACCCTAACACTAAATCGACAATTTCAACACCATCCCTAAGCCTAAGTGCACTGGATTCTAACCCAAAAGCCATTCCTGACCCTAAGCCTAACCCTAAACGTCGATTCTACCAACAAAAACCTTAACCACAATCCTAACCCTACTCCTACCCCTACTCCTAAATGCACTCTAAGCCATACCCTAACGAAAACCAGAACACTAAAAATGCGCCTGATTCTAACCCTAACCCTAAGCCTAAGATTAACCTTAAGCCTAACACTCGATTCTACGGAAGCGAACGCTAAACCTACCTCTAACACTAGAACTATCCCCAAATGCTCTAGATTTTAACTCTTACCCTAACCCTAACCCTAACCCTAACCCTAACCCTAACCCTAAATGCACTGAATTTTAACCATAACTCTAACCCTAAATATGCTCGATTCAAACCCTAACACTAAATCGTCAATTTGAACACTAACCCAAAGCCTAAATACACTCGATTCTGATCCAAAATGCAATCCTGACCCAAAGCCTAACCCTAAACCTCGATTCTACCAACAAAAACCTTAACCCTAATCCTACCCCTACTCCTACCCCTACCCGTAAATGCACTCTAAGCCATACCCTAACGAAAACCAGAACACTAAAAATGAGCCCGATTCTAACCCTAACACTCACCCTAAGCCGAACCTTAAGCCTAACCCTCGATTCTACGAAAGTGAACGCTAAACATAACTCTAACCCTAGCACTATCCTTAAATGCTCTCGATTTTAACCCTGACCCTAAACCTAACCCTAACCCTAACCCTAACCCTAAATGCACTGAATTCTAACCATAACTCTAACCCTAAATGTGCTCGATTAAAACCTGAACACTAAATCGTCAATTTGAACACTAACCCAAAGCCTAAATACACTCGATTCTGATCCAAAATGCAATCCTGACCATAAGCCTAAACCTAAACCTCGATTCTACCAACACCAACCTTAACCCTAATCCTAACCCTAAATGCACTGAATTCTAACCCTAACTCTAGCCCTAATGTGCTCAATTATAACCCTAACACTAAACCGTCAATCGCAACACTAAGCCTAACGCTAAATGCACTCGACTCTAACCCAAAAGGCAATCCTGACCCTAACCCTAACCCAACTCCTCCTCTGCCCATAAATGCACTCAAACCCTAACCCTAACCCAACCCCTAACACTAAAAATGCGCTTGATTCTAACCTTAACACAACCCTAACCCTCAATTCTACGAAACCTAACCCTAAACCTAACTCTAACCCTAACACTATCCTTAAATGCTCTCGATTCTAATCCTGACCCTAATAACCCTAACCATAGCCCTAAGCCTAAATGCAGTGGATTCTAACCATAACTCTAACCCTAATGTGCTCGATTCTAACCCAAACACTAAATCGTCAATTTCAACACTATCCCTAAGCCTAAATGCACTGGATCCTAACACAAAAGCCATTCTGGACCCTAAGCCTATCCCTAAACCTCGATTCAACCAACACAAACCCTGACCTTAATCCTAACCCAACTCCTCGCCGACCCGTAAATGCACTCAAACCCTAACCCTAACGCAACCCCTAACACTAAAAATGCGCTTGATTCTAACCCGAACCCTAACCCTAACCCTAACCCTAAGCCTCAATCCTACGAAACCTAACCCGAAACCTAACTCTAACCCTAACACTATCCTTAAATGCTCTCGATTCTAATCCTGGCCCTAATAACCATAACCATAGCCCTAAGCCTAAATGCAGTGGACTCTAACCGTAACTCTAACCCTAATGTGCTCCATTCTAAGCGTAACACTAAATCGTTAATCTCAACACTAACCCTAACCCAAATGCACTCGAGTCTAACACAAAAGGCAATCCTGACCCTAAGCCTAACCCTAAACTTCGATTCTACCAACTCAAACTGTTACCCTAATCCTAACGCTACCCCTACTCCTACCCCTAAATGCACTCTAACCCTACCCCTACCCCTTATACTAACCCTAACACTAACGAATTCTTACCAAAACTCTAACCCTAAATGTGTTGGATGCTAACCCTAACACTAAATCGACAATTTCAACACTATCCCTAAGCCTAAGTGCACTGGATTCTAACCCAAAAGCCATTCCTGACCCTAAGCCTAACCCTAAACGTCGATTCTACCAACAAAAACCTTAACCACAATCCTAACCCTACTCCTACCCCTACCCCTAAATGCACTCTAAGCCATACACTAACGAAAACAAGAACACTAAAAATGCGCCTGATTCTAATCCTAACCCTAAGCCTAAGCCTAACCTTAATCCTAACACTCGATTCTACGGAAGCGAACGCTAAACCTAACTCTAACACTAGAACTATCCTCAAATGCTCTAGATTTTAACCCTTACCCAAACCCTAACCCTAACCCTAACCCTAACCCTAAATGCACTGAATTTTAACCATAACTCTAACCCTAAATATGCTCGATTCAAACCCTAACACTAAATCGTCAATTTGACCACTAACCCAAAGCCTAAATACACTCGATTCTGATCCAAAATGCAATCCTGACCCAACGCCTAACCCTAAAGCTCGATTCTACCAACAAAAACCTTAACCCTAATCCTACCCCTACTCCTACCCCTACCCCTAAATGCACTCTAAGCCATACCCTAACGAAAACCAGAACACTAAAAATGCGCCTGATTATAACCCTAACCCTCACCCTAAGCCTAACCTTAAGCCTAACCCTCGATTCTACGAAAGTGAACGCTAAACATAACTCTAACCCTAGCACTATCCTTAAATGCTCTCGATTTTAACCCTGACCCTAAACTTAACCCTAACACTAACCCTAACCCTAAATGCACTGAATTCTAACCAAAACTCTAACCCTAAATGTGGTCGATTCTAACCCTAACACTAAATAGACAATTTCAACACTGTCCCTAAGCCTAAGTGCACTGGATTCTAACCCAAAACCATTCCTGACCCTAAGCCTAACCCTAAACCTCGATTCTACCAACAAAAATCTTAACCACAATCCTAACCCTACTCCTACCCCTACCCCTAAATGCACTCTAAGCCATACACTAACGAAAACCAGAACACTAAAAATGTGCCTGATTCTAACCCTAACCCTAAGCCTACGCCTAACACTCGATTCTACGGAAGCGAACGCTAAACCTAACTCTAACACTAGAACTATCCTGAAATGCTCTAGATTTTAACCCTTACCGTAACCCTAACCCTAACCCTAAATGCACTGAATTTTAACCATAACTCTAACCCTAAATATGCTCGATTCAAACCCTAACACTAAATCGTCAATTTGACCACTAACCCAAAGCCTAAATACACTCGATTCTGATCCAAAATGCAATCCTGACCCAAAGACTAACCCTAAACCTCGATTCTACCAACAAAAACCTTAACCCTACTCCTACCCCTACTCCTACCCCTACCCCTAAATGCACTCTAAGCCATACCCTAACGAAAACCAGAACACTAAAAATGCGCCTGATTCTAACCCTAACACTCACCCTAAGCCTACCCTTAAGCCTAACCCTCGATTCTACGGAAGTGAACGCTAAACATAACTCTAACCCTAGCACTATCCTTAAATGCTCTCGATTTTAACCCTCACCCTAAACCTAACCCTAACCCTAACCCTAACCCTAAATGCACTGAATTCTAACCATAACTCTAACCCTAAATGTGCTCGATTCAAACCTTAACACTAAATCGTCAATTTGAACACTAACCCAAAGCCTAAATACACTCGATTCTGGTCCAAAATGCAATCCTCACCATAAGCCTAAACCTAAACCTCGATTCGACCAACACCAACCTTAACCCTAATCCTAACCCTAAATGCACTGGATTCTAACCCTAACTCTAGCCCTAATGTGCTCAATTATAACCCTAACACTAAATCGTCAATCTCAACACTAAGTCTAACGGTAAAGGCACTCGACTCTAACCCAAAAGGCAATCCTGACCCTAAGCCTAACCCTAAACCTCGATTCTACCAAGACAACCACTGACCCTAATCCTAACCCAACTCCTCCTCTGCCCATAAATGCACTCAAACCCTAACCCTAACCAAACCCCTAACATAAAAATGCGATTGATTCTAACCTTAACCCTAACCCTAACCCTCAATTCTAGGAAACCTAACCCTAACGAATTCTAACCAAAACTCTAACCCTAAACGTGCTCGATTCGAACCCAAACACTAAATCGTCAATTTCAACACTGTCCCTAAGCCTAAATGCACTGGATCCTAACACAAAAGCCATTCCGGACCCTAAGCCTAACCCTAAACTTCGATTCTACCAACACAAACCGTAACCCTAATCCGAACGCTACCCCTACTCCTACCCCTAAATGCACTCTAACCCTACCACTACCCCTTACACTAACCCTAACACTAACGAATTCTTACCAAAACTCTAACCCTAAATGTGCTCGATTCTAACCCAAACACTAAATCGACAATTTCAACACTATCCCTAAGCCTAAATGCACTGGATCCTAACACAAAAGCCATTCCGGACCCTAAGCCTAACCCTAAACCTCGATTCTACCAACACAAACCCTGACCTTAATCCTAACCCAACTCCTCCCCGACCCGTAAATGCACTCAAACCCTAACCCTAACCCAACCCCTAACATTAAAAATGCGCTTGATTCTAACCCGAACCCTAACCCTAACCCTAACCCTAAGCCTCAATTCTACGAAACCTAACCCGAAACCTAACTCTAGCCCTAACACTATCCTTAAATGCTCTCGATTCTAATCCTGGCCCTAATAACCCTAACCATAGCCCTAAGCCTAAATGCAGTGGATTCTAACCGTAACTCTTACCCTAATGTGCTCCATTCTAAGCATAACACTAAATCGTTAATCTCAACACTAACCCTAACCGAAATGCACTCGAGTCTAACACAAAAGGCAATCCTGACCCTAAGCTTAACCCTAAACTTCGATTCTACCAACAAAAACCTTAACCCTAATCCTAACGCTACCCCTACTCCTACCCCTAAATGCACTCTAACCCTACCCCTACCCCTTACACTAACCCTAACACTAACGAATTCATATCAAAATTCCAACCCTAAATGTGCTCGATTCTAACCCTAACACTAAATCGACAATTTCAACACTATCCCTAAGCCTAAGTGCACTGGATTCTAACCCTAACTCTAGCCCTAATGTGCTCACTTATAACCCTAACACTAAATCGTCAATCTCAACACTAAGCCTAACGCTAAATGCACTCGACTCTAACCCAAAAGGCAATCCCGACCCTAAGCCTAACCCTAAACCTGGATTCTACCAAGACAACCACTGACCCTAATCCTAACCCAACTCCTCCTCTACCTATAAATGCACTTAAACCCTAACCCTAACCCAACCCCTAACACTAAAAATGTGCTTGATTCTAACCTTAACCCTAACCCTAACCCTCAATTCTACGAAACCTAACCCTAAACCTAACTCTAACCCTAACACTATCCTTAAATGCTCTCGATTCTAATCCTGACCCTAATAACCCTAACCATAGCCCTAAGCCTAAATGCAGTGGATTCTAACGATAACTCTAACCCTAATGTGCTCGATTCTAAGCGTAACACTAAATCGTTAATCTCAATACTAACCCTAACCCAAATGCACTCGATTCTAACCGAAAAGGCAATTCTGACCCCAAGCCTAACCCTAAACTTCGATTCTACCAACACAAACCCTAACCCTAATCCTACCCCTACTCCTACCCCTACCCCTAAATGCACTCTAAGCCATACCCTAACGAAAACCAGAACACTAAAAATGCGCCTGATTCTAACCCTAACACTCACCCTAAGCCTACCCTTAAGCCTAACCCTCGATTCTACGAAAGTGAACGCTAAACATAACTCTAACCCTAGCACTATCCTTAAATGCTCTCGATTTTAACCCTGACCCTAAACCTAACCCTAACCCTAACCGTAACCCTAAATGCACTGAATTCTAACCATAACTCTAACCCTAAATGTGCTCGATTAAAGCCTTAACACTAAATCGTCAATTTGAACACTAACCCAAAGCCTAAATACACTCGATTCTGATCCAAAATGCAATCCTGACCATAAGCCTCACCTTAAACCTCGATTCTACCACAAAAAACCGTAACCATAATCCTAACCCTACTCCTACCCCTACCCCTAAATGCACTCTAAGCCATACCCTAACCACAACCATAACACTAAAATTGCTCCTGATTCTACCCCTAACCCTAACGCTAACCCTAACCCGAAGCCTAACCCTCTATTCTACGAAAGCTAACCCTAAACCTAACTCTACCCCTAACACTATCCTTAAATGCACTCGATTCTAACCCTAACACTAAATCGACAATTTCAACACCATCCCTAAGCCTAAGTGCACTGGATTCTAACCCAAAAGCCATTCCTGACCCTAAGCCTAACCCTAAACGTCGATTCTACCAACAAAAACCTTAACCACAATCCTAACCATACTCCTACCCCTACTCCTAAATGCACTCTAAGCCATACCCTAACGAAAACCAGAACACTAAAAATGCGCCTGATTCTAACCCTAACCCTAAGCCTAAGATTAACCTTAAGCCTAACACTCGATTCTACGGAAGCGAACGCTAAACCTAACTCTAACACTAGAACTATCCCCCAATGCTCTAGATTTTAACTCTTACCCTAACCCTAACCCTAACCCTAACCCTAACCCTAAATGCACTGAATTTTAACCATAACTCTAACCCTAAATATGCTCGATTCAAACCCTAACACTAAATCGTCAATTTGAACACTAACCCAAAGCCTAAATACACTCGATTCTGATCCAAAATGCAATCCTGACCCAAAGCCTAACCCTAAACCTCGATTCTACCAACAAAAACCTTAACCCTAATCCTACCCCTACTCCTACCCATACCCCTAAATGCACTCTAAGCCATACCGTAACGAAAACCAGAACACTAAAAATGCGCCCGATTCTAACCCTAACACTCACCCTAAGCCGAACCTTAAGCCTAACCCTCGATTCTACGAAAGTGAACGCTAAACATAACTCTAACCCTAGCACTATCCTTAAATGCTCTCGATTTTAACCCTGACCCTAAACCTAACCCTAACCCTAACCCTAACCCTAAATGCACTGAATTCTAACCATAACTCTAACCCTAAATGTGCTCCATTAAAACCTTAACACTAAATCGTCAATTTTAACACTAACCCAAAGCCTAAATACACTCGATTCTAATCCAAAATGCAATCCTGACCATAAGCCTAAACCTAAACCTCGATTCGACCAACACCAACCTTAACCCTAATCCTAACCCTAAATGCACTGGATTCTAACCCTAACTCTAGCCTCAATGTGCTCAATTGTAACCCTAACACTAAATCGTCAATCTCCACACTAAGCCTAACGCTAAATGCACTCGACTCTAACCCAAAAGGCAATCCTGACCCTAAGCCTAACCCTAAACCTCGATTCTACCAAGACAACCACTGACCATAATCCTAACCCAACTCCTCCTCTGCCCAAAAATGCACTCAAACCCTAACCCTATCCCAACCCCTAACACTAAAAATGCGCTTGATTCTAACCTTCACCCTAACCCTAACCCTCAATTCTACGAAACCTAACCCTAAACCTAACTCTAACCCTAACACTATCCTTAAATGCTCTCGATTCTAATCCTGACCCTAATAACCCTAACCATAGCCCTAAGCCTAAATGCAGTGGATTCTAACCATTACTCTAACCCTAATGTGCTCGATTCTAAGCCTAACACTAAATCGTTAATCTCAACACTAACCCTAACCGAAATGCACTCGATTCGAACCGAAAAGGCAATCCTGACACTAAGCCTAACCCTAAACTTCGATTCTACCAACACAAACCGTAACCCTAATTCTAACGCCACCCCTACTCCTACCCCTAAATGCACTCTAACCCTACCCCTACCCCTTACACTAACCCTAACACTAACGAATTCTTACCAAAACTCTAACACTAAATGTGCTCGATTCTAACGCTAACACTAAATCGACAATTTCAACACTATCCCTAAGCCTAAGTGCACTGGATTCTAACCCAAAAGCCATTCCTGACCCTAAGCCTAACCCTATACATCGATTCTACCAACAAAAACCTTAACCACAATCCTAACCCTACTCCTACCCCTACCCCTAAATGCGCTCTAAGCCATACACTAACGAAAACCAGAACACTAAAAATGCGCCTGATTCTAACCCTAACCCTAAGCCTAAGCCTAACCTTAAGTCTAACACTCGATTCTACGGAAGCGAACGCTAAATCTAACTCTAACACTAGAACTATCCTCAAATGCTCTAGATTTTAACCTTTACCCTAACCCTAACCCTAACCCTAAATGCACTGAATTTTAACCATAACTCTAACCCTAAATATGCTCGATTCAAACCCTAACACTAAATCGTCAATTTGAACACTAACCCAAAGCCTAAATACACTCGATTCTGATCCAAAATGCAATCCTGACCCAAAGCCTAACCCTAAAGCTCGATTCTACCAACAAAAACCTTAACCCTAATCCTACCCCTACTCCTACCCCTACCCCTAAATGCACTCTAAGCCATACCCTAACGAAAACCAGAACACTAAAAATGCGCCTGATTCTAACCCTAACCTTAACCCTAAGCCTAACCTTAAGCCTAACCTTCCATTCTACGAAAGTGAACGCTAAACATAACTCTAACCCTAGCACTGTCCTTAAATGCTCTCGATTTTAACCCTGACCCTAAACCTAACCCTAAGCCTAACCCTAACCCTAAATGCACTGAATTCTAACCATAACTCTAACCCTAAATGTGCTCGATTAAAACCTTAACACTAAATCGTCAATTTGAACACTAATCCAAAGCCTAAATACACTCGATTCTGATCCAAAATGCAATCCTGACCATAAGCCTGTACCTAAACCTCGATTCTACCAACACCAACCTTAACCCTAATCCTAACCCTAAATGCACTGGATTCTAACCCTAACTCTAGCCCTAATGTGCTCAGTTATAACCCTAACACTAAATCGTCAATCTCAACACTAAGCCTAACGCTAAATGCACTCTACTCTAACCAAAAAGGCAATCCTGACCCTAAGCCTAACCCTAAACCTCGATTCTACCAACACAAACCCTGACCTTAATCCTAACCCAACTCCTCCCCGACCCGTAAATGCACTCAAACCCTAACCCTAACCCAACTCCTAACACTAAAAATGCACTTGATTCTAACCCGAACCCTAACCCTAACCCTAAGCCTCAATTCTACGAAACCTAACCCGAAACCTAACTCTAACCCTAACACTATCCTTAAATGCTCTCGATTCTAATCCTGGCCCTAATAACCGTAACCATAGCCCTAAGCCTAAATGCAGTGTATTCTAACCGTAACTCTAACCCTAATGTGCTCCATTCTAAGCGTAACACTAAATCGTTAATCTCAACACTAACCCTAACCCAAATGCACTCGAGTCTAACACAAAAGGCAATCCTGACCCTAAGCCTAACCCTAAACTTCGATTCTACCAACACAAACCGTAACCCTAATCCTAACACTACCCCTACTCCTACCCCTAAATGCACTCTTAACCTACCCCTACCCCTTACACTAACCCTAACACTAACGAATTCTTACCAAAACTCCAACACTAAATGTGCTCGATTCTAACCCTAACACTAAATCGACAATTTCAACACTATCCCTAAGCCTAAGTGCACTGGATTCTAACCTTAACTCTAGCCCTAATGTGCTCAGTTATAACCCTAACACTAAATCGTCAATCTCAACACTAAGCCAAACGCTAAATGCACTCGACTCTAACCCAAAAGGCAATCCTGACCCTAAGCCTAACCCTAAACCTCGATTCTACCAAGACAACCACTGACCCTAATCCTAACTCAACTCCTCTACTGCCCATAAATGCACTCAAACCCTAACCCTAACCCAACCCCTAACACTAAAAATGCGCTTGATTCTAACCTTAACACTAACCCTAACCCTCAATTCTACGAAACCGAACCCTAAACCTAACTCTAACCCTAACACTATCCTTAAATGCTCTCGATTCTAATCCTGACCCTAATAACCCTAACCATAGCCCTAAGCCTAAATGCAGTGGATGCTAACCATAACTCTAACCCTAATGTGCTCGATTCTAAGCCTAACACTAAATCGTTAATCTCAACACTAACCCTAACCCAAATGCACTCGAGTCTAACCCAAAAGGCAATTCTGACCCTAAGCCTAACCCTAAATTTCGATTCCACCAACACTAACCCTAACCCTAATCCTAAACCTACCCCTACCTCTACCCCTCAATGCACTCTAACCCTACCCCTACCCCTAACACTAACCCTAACCCTAACCCTAAGGAATTCTAACCAAAACTCTAACCCTAAATGTGCTCGATTCTAACCCAAACACTAAATCGTCAATTTCAACACTATCCCTAAGCCTAAATGCACTGGATCCTAACACAAAAGCCATTCCGGACCCTAAGCCTAACCCTAATCCTCGATTCTACCAACACAAACCCTGACCTTAATCCTAACCCAACTCCTCCCTGACCCGTAAATGCACTCAAACCCTCACCCTAACCCAACCCCTAACACTAAAAATGTGCTTGATTCTAACCCGAACCCTAACCCTAACCCTAACCCTAAGCCTCAATTCTACGAAACCTAACCCGAAACATAACTCTAACCCTAACACTATCCTTAAATGCTCTCGATTCTAATCCTGGCCCTAATAACCCTAACCATAGCCCTAAGGCTAAATGCAGTGGATTCTAACCGTAACTCTAACCCTAATGTGCTCCATTCTAAGCGTAACACTAAATCGTTAATCTCAACACTAAACCTAACCCAAATGCACTCGAGTCTAACACAAAAGGCAATCCTGACCTTAAGCCTAACCCTAAACTTCGATTCTACCAACACAAACCGTAACCCTAATCCTAACGCTACCCTTACTCCTACCCCTAAATGCACTCTAACCCTACCCCTACCCCTTACACTAACCCTAACACTAACGAATTCTTACCAAAACTCCAACCCTAAATGTGCTCGATTCTAACCCTAACACTAAATCGACAATTTCAACACTATCCCTAAGCCTAAGTGCACTGGATTCTAACCGTAACTCTAAACCAAATGTGCTCGATTCTAAGCCTAAGACTAAATCGTTAATCTCAACACTAACCCTAACCCAAATGCACTCGACTCTAACCCAAAAGGCAATTCTGACCCTAAGCCTAACCCTAAACTTCTATTCCACCAACACAAACCCTAACCCTAATCCTAAACCTACCCCTACCTCTACCCCTAAATGCACTCTAACCCTACCCCTACCCCTAACACTAACCCTAACCCTAACCCAAACGAATTCTAACCAAAACTCTAACCCTAAATGTGCTCGATTCTAACCCAAACACTAAATCGTCAATTTCAACACTATCCCTAAGCCTAAATGCACTGGATCCTAACACAAAAGCCATTCCGGACCCTAAGCCTAACCCTAAACCTCGATTCTACCAACACAAACCCTGACCTTAATCCTAACCCAACTCCTCCCTGACCCGTAAATGCACTCAAACCCTAACCCTAACCCAGCCCCTAACACTAAAAATGCGCTTGATTCTAACCCGAACCCTAACCCTAACACTAACCCTAAGCCTCAATTCTACGAAACCTAACCCGAAACCTAACTCTAACCCTAACACTATTCTTAAATGCTCTCGATTCTAATTCTGGCCCTAATACCCCTAACCATAGCCCTAAGCCTAAATGCAGTGGATTCTAACCGTAACTCTAACCCTAATGTGCTCCATTCTAAGCATAACACTAAATCGTTAATCTCAACACTAACCCTAACCCAAATGCACTCGAGTCTAACACAAAAGGCAATCCTGACCCTAAGCCTAACCCTAAACTTCGATTCTACCAACACAAACCGTAACCCTAATCCTAACGCTACCCCTACTCCTACCCCTAAATGCACTCTAACCCTACCCCTACCCCTTACACTAACCCTAACACTAACGAATTCTTACCAAAACTCCAACCCTAAATGTGCTCGATTCTAACCCTAACACTAAATCGATAATTTCAACACTATCCCTAAGCCTAAGTGCACTGGATTCTAACCCTAACTCTAGCCTTAATGTGCTCAGTTATAACCCTAACACTAAATCGTCAATCTCAACACTAAGCCTAACGCTAAATGCACTCGACTCTAACCCAAAAGGCAATCCTGACCCTAAGCCTAACCCTAAAACTCGATTCTATCAAGACAACCACTGACCCTAATCCTAACCCAACTCCTCCTCTGCCCATAAATGCACTCAAACCCTAACCCTAACCCAACCCCTAACACTAAAAATGCGCTTGATTCTAACCTTTACCCTAACCCTAACCCTCAATTCTACGAAACCGAACCCTAAACCTAACTCTAACCCTAACACTATCCTTAAATGCTCTCGATTCTAATCCTGACCCTAATAACCCTAACCATAGCCCTAAGCCTAAATGCAGTGGATTCTAACCGTAACTCTAAACCTAATGTGCTCGATTCTAAGCCTAAGACTAAATCGTTAATCTCAACACTAACCCTAACCCAAATGCACTGGATTCTAACCCAAAAGGCAATTCTGACCCTAAGCCTAACCCTAAACTTCTATTCCACCAACACAAACCCTAACCCTAATCCTAAACCTACCCCTACCTCTACCCCTCAATGCACTCTAACCCTACCCCTACCCCTAACACTAACCCTAACCCTAACCCTAAAGAATTCTAACCAAAACTCTAACCCTAAATGTGCTCGATTCTAACCCAAACACTAAATCGTCAATTTCAACACTATCCCTAAGCCTAAATGCACTGGATCCTAACACAAAAGCCATTCCTGACCCTAAGCCTAACCCTAAACCTCGATTCTACTAACAAAAACCTTAACCATAATCCTACCCCTACTCCTACCCCTACCCCTAAATGCACTCTAAGCCATACCCTAACGAAAACCAGAACACTAAAAATGCGCCTGATTCTAACCCTAACCCTCACCCTAAGCCGAACCTTAAGCCTAACCCTCGATTCTACGAAAGTGAACGCTAAACATAACTCTAACCCTAGCACTATCCTTAAATGCTCTCGATTTTAACCCTGACCCTAACCCTAACCCTAACCCTAACCCTAACCCTAAATGCACTGAATTCTAACCATAACTCTAACCCTAAATGTGCTCCATTAAAACCTTAACACTAAATCGTCAATTTGAACACTAACCCAAAGCCTAAATACACTCGATTCTGATCCAAAATGCAATCCTCACCATAAGCCTAAACCTAAACCTCGATTCGACCAAAACCAACCTTTACCCTAATCCTAACCCTAAATGCACTGGATTCTAACCCTAACTCTAGCCCTAATGTGCTCAATTATAACCCTAACACTAAATCGTCAATCTCAACACTAAGCCCAACGCTAAATGCACTCGACTCTAACCCAAAAGGCAATCCTGACCCTAAGCCTAACCCTAAACCTCGATTCTACCAAGACAACCACTGACCCTAATCCTAACCCAACTCCTCCTCTGCCCATAAATGCACTCAAACCCTAACCCTAACCCAACCCCTAACACTAAAAATGCGCTTGATTCTAACCTTAACCCTAACCCTAACCCTCAATTCTACGAAACCTAACCCTAAACCTAACTCTAACCCTAACACTATCCTTAAATGCTCTCGATTCTAATCCTGACCCTAATAACCATAACCATAGCCCTAAGCCTAAATGCAGTGGATGCTAACCATAACTCTAACCCTAATGTGCTCGATTCTAAGCGTAACACTAAATCGTTAATCTCAACACTAACCCTAACCCAAATGCACTCGATTCTAACCGAAAAGGCAATTCTGACCCTAAGCCTAACCCTAAAGTTCGATTCTACCAACACAAACCCTAATCCTAAACCTACCCCTACCTCTACCCCTAAATGCACTCTAACCCTACCCCTACCCCTAACACTAACCCTAACCCTAACCCTAACGAATTCTTACCAAAACTCTAACCCTAAATGTGCTCGATTCTAACCCAAACACTAAATCGTCAATTTCAATACTATCCCTAAGCCTAAATGCACTATATCCTAACCCAAAAGCCATTCCTGACCCTAAGCCTAAACCTAAACCTCGATTCTACCAACAAAAACCTTAACCACAATCCTAACCCTACTCCTACCCCTACCCCTAAATGCACTCTAAGCCATACACTAACGAAAACCAGAACACTAAAAATGCGCCTGATTCAAACCCTAACCCTAAGCCTAAGCCTAACCTTAAGCCGAACATTCGATTCTACGGAAGCGAACGCTAAACCTAACTCTAACACTAGAACTATCCTCAAATGCTCTAGATTTTGACCCTTACCCTAACCCCAACCCTAACCCTAAATGCACTGAATTTTAACCATAACTCTAACCCTAAATATGCTCGATTCAAACCCTAACACTAAATCGCCAATTTGAACACTAACCCAAAGCCTAAATACACTCGATTCTGATCCAAAATGCAATTCTGACCCAAAGCCTAACCCTAAACCTCGATTCTACCACCACAAACCGTAACCCTAATCCTAACCCTACTCCTACCCCTACCCCTAAATGCACTCTAATCGTAAGCCTACCCCAATCCTAATATTAAAAATGCGCTTGATTCTAAACCGAACCGGAACCCTAACCCTAACCCTAACCCTCGATTCTTAGAAAACTAACCCCAAACCTAACTCTAACCCTAACACTGCCCTTAAATGCACTCGATTCTAATCAAATGGCAATCCTGACCCTAAGCCTAACCCTCACCTTAACACTAAAAATGCCCTTGGTTCTAACCCTAACCCAAACCCCAACCCTAACCCTAACCCTCGATTCTAGGAAAGCTAACCCTAACCTAACTCTAAGCCTAACACTATCCTTAAATGCACTCGATTCTAACCCTCACCCTCAACATAACCGTTATCCTAACGCTAACCCTAACCATAAATGCGCTCTGAATTATGACCCAAAATGCTCTCCTGACCCAACGCCTAACCCAAATAATTCCCTACCCCTAAATGCACTGAAACCCAGACCCTAACTCCAACTCTAACACTAAAAATGCGCTTGATTCTAACCCTAATCCTAACCCTAACCCTAATCCAAACATTGACCCTCAATTCTACGAAAGCTAACCCTATACCTAACTCTAACGCTAACACTATCCTTAAAAGCACTCGATTCTAACCCTCACCCTGAACATAACCCTAACCCTAACCCTAATCCTAACCCTAAATGCACCGGATTCTAACCATAACTCTAACCCTAATGTGCTCGATTATAACCCTAACACTAAATCGTCAATCTCAACACTAAGCCTAACCCTAAATGACCTCGACTCTAACCCAAAAGGCAAACCTGACCCTAAGCCTAACCCTAAACCTCCATTCTACCAACTCAAACCCTAACCATAAACCTAACCCTACTCCTATCCGTACCTCTATATGCACTGTAACCCTAACTCTAACCCAACCATTACACTAAAAATGCTCTTGATTCTAACCCTAACCTTAACCCTAACCCTCAATTCTACGAAACCTAACCCTAAACCTGACTCTAACCCTAACACCAACCTTAAATGCTCTCGATTCTAATCCTGACCCTAATAACCCTAACCCTAACCCTAAGCCTAAACCTAAATGCAGTGGATTCTAACCATAACTCTAACCCTAATGTGCTCGATTCTAAGCCTAACACTAAATCGTCAATCTCAACACTAACCCTAACCCTAAATGCACTCGATTCTAACCCAAAAGGCAATCCTGACCCTAAGCCGAACCCTAAACTTCGATTCTAGAAACACACACCCTAACCCGAATCCTAAACCTACTCCTACCGCTACCCCTAAATGCACTCTAACACTACCTCTACCCCTAACACTAACCCTAACAATAACGAATTCTTACCAAAACTCTAACCCTAAGTGTGCTTGATTCTAACCCTAACACTAAATCGTCAATTTCAACACTATCCCTAAGCCTAAATGCACTGGATTCTAACCCAAAAGCCATTCCTGACCCTAAGCCTAACCCTAAACCTCGATACTACCAACACAAACCTTAACCCTAATCCTAACCCTACTCCTACCCCGACCCCTAAGTGCACTCTAAGCCGTACCCTAATGAAAACCAGAACACTAAAAATGCGCCTGATTCTAACCCTAACCCTAAGCCTAAGCCTAACCTTAAGCCTAACACTCGATTCTACGGAAGCGAACGCTAAACCTAACTCTAACACTAGAACTATCCTCAAATGCTCTAGATTTTAACACTTACCCTAACCCTAACCCTAACCCTAACCCTAAATGCACTGAATTTTAACCATAACTCTAACCCTAAATATGCTCGATTCAAACTCTAACACAAAATCATCAATTTGAACACTAACCCAAAACCTAAATACACTCGATTCTGATTCAAAATGCAATCCTGACCCTAAGCCTAAACCTAAACCTCCATTCTATCAACACAAACCTTAACCCTAATCCTAACCCAACCCCTACCACTAGCCCTAAAAGCACTTTAAACCTAACCCTCACCCTAACGCTAACAATAAAACTGTGCTTGATAATAACCCTAACCCTCACCCTAAGCTTAACCCTAAGCCTAACCCTCGATTCTACGAAAGCTAACCCTAAACCTAACACTAAGCCTAGCACTATCCTTAAATGTTCTCGATTCTAACCCTGACTCTAAACCTAACCGTAACACTAACCCTAACCCTAACCCTAACCCTAACCCTAAATGCACTGACTTCTAATCATAACTCTAACCCAAAATGTGCTTGATTCTAACGCTAAAACTAAATCGTCAATTTCAACATTAACCCTAAGCCTAAATGCTCTGAATTATGACTCAAAAGGCTCTCCTGACCCTAAGCCTAACTCAAAACCTCGATTAAATCGAACACAAACCCTAACCCTAATCCTAACCCAACTCCTCCCCTACCCCTAAATGCACTCAAACCCCAACCCTAACCCCAACGCTAACACTAAAAATGCGCTTGATTCTAACCCTAATACTAACCCTAACCCTAACCCTAACACTAACCCTCGATTCTACGAAAGCTAACCCTAAACCTAACACTAAGCCTAGCACTATCCTTAAATGTTCTCGATTCTAACCCTGACTCTAAACCTAACCGTAACACTAACCCTAACCCTAACCCTAACCCTAACCCTAAATGCACTGACTTCTAATCATAACTCTAACCCAAAATGTGCTTGATTCTAACGCTAAAACTAAATCATCAATTTCAACATTAACCCTAAGCCTAAATGCTCTGAATTATGACTCAAAAGGCTCTCCTGACCCTAAGCCGAACTCTAAACCTCGATTAAATCCAACACAAACCCTAACCCTAATCCTAACCCAACTCCTCCCCTACCCCTAAATGCACTCAAACCCCAACCCTAACCCCAACGCTAACACTAAAAATGCGCTTGATTCTAACCCTAATACTAACCCTAACCCTAACCCTAACACTAACCCTCGATTCCACGAAAGCTAACCTTATGCCTCACTCTACCTAACACTATCCCTAAATGCACTCTATTCTAACCCTCAGCCTAAATATAACCCTAAACCTCACCCTAATCCTAACCCTAAATGCACTGGATTCTAACCATAACTCTAATTCTAATGTGCTTGATTCTAACACTAACTGTAAGTCCTGAATCTTAACACTAACCAAAACCCTAAATGCACTCGATTCTAACACAAACGGGAATTCTGACCCTGACCCTTACACTAACCCTCGATTCTACGAAAGCTAACCTTATACATAACTCTACCCCTAACACTGTCTTTAAATGCACTAGATTCTAACCCTCACCCTTAACATAACCCTAACCCTAACCCTAAATGCACTGGATTCTAACCGTAATTCTAACCCTAATGTGTTCGATTATGACCCTAACACTAAATAGTCAAACTGAACACTAAGCCTAACGCTAAATGCACTCGACTCTAACCCAAAAGGCAAACCTGACCCTAAGACTAACCCTAAACCTCGATTCTAACAACACAAACCCTGACCCTAATCCTAACACAACTCCTCGCCGACCCGTAAATGCACTCAAACCCTGAAACTAACTCAACCCCTAACACTAAAAATGCGCTTGATTCTAACCCTAACCCTAACCCTAACCCTAACCCTAACCCTCAATTCTACGAAACCTAACCCTAAACCTAACTCTAACGCTAACACTATCCTTAAATGCTCTCGATTCTAATCCTGACCCTAATAACCCTAACCCTAACCCTAAGCCTAAATGCAGTGGATTCTAACCATAACTCTAACCCGATTCTAAGCCTAACACTAAATCGTCAATCTCAACACTAACCCTAACTGTAAATGCACTCGATTCTAACTCAAAAGGCAATCCTGACCCTAAGACTAACCCTAAACTTCGATTCTACTAACACAAACCCTAACCCTAATCCTAACCCTACCCCTACCCCTACCCCTAAATGCACTCTAACTCTACCCCTACCCCTAACACTAACCCTAACACTAACTAATTCTTACCAAAACTCTAACCCTAAATGTGCTCGATTCTAACCCTAACACTAAATCGACAATTTCAACACTATCCCTAACCCTAAGTGCACTGGATTCTAACCCAAAAGCCATTCCTCACAATAAGCCTAACCCGAAACCTCGATTCTACCAACACAAACCTTAACCCTAATCCTAACCCTACCCCTACCACTAGCCCTAAAAGCACTTTAACCCTAATCCTCACCCTAACGCTAACACTAAAACTGTGCTTGATTCTAACCCTAACCCTCACCCTAAGCCTAACCCTAAGCCTAACCCTCGATTCTACGAAAGCTAACCCTAAACCTAACTCTAACCCTAGCACTATCCTTAAACGCTCTCGATTCTAACCCTGACTCTAAACCTAACCGTAACCCTAATCCTAACCCTAACCCTAAATGCACTGAATTCTAATCATAACCCGATCCCTAAACGTGCTTGATTCTAACGCTAAAACTAAATCATCAATTTCAACACTAACCCTAAGCCTAAATGCTCTGAATTATGACCCAAAAGTCTCTCCTGACCCTAAGCCTAACCCAAAACCTCGACTTTACCAACACAAACCCTGACCCTAATCCTAACCCAACTCCTCGCTACCCCTAAATGCACTCAAACCCTAACCCTAACCCCAACCCTAACACCAAAAATGCGCTTGATTCTAACCCTAAGCTTAACCCTAACCCTCAACTCTACGAAACCTGACCCTAAACCTAACTCTAACCCTAACACTATCCTTAAATGCTCTCGATTCTAGTCCTGGTCCTAATAACCCTAACCCTAACCCTAAGCCTAAATGCAGTGGATTCTAACCATAACTCTAACCCGATTCTAAGCCTAACACTAAATCGTCAATCTCAACACTAACCCTAACCCTAAATGCACTCGAGTGTAACCCAAAAGGCAATCCTGACCCTAAGCCTAACCCTAAACTTCGATTCTACCAACACAAACCGTAAGCCTAATCCTAACCCTACCCCTACTCCTAACCCTAAATGCACTCTAACCCTACCTCTATCGCTAACACTAACCCTAACAGTAACGAATTCTTACCAAAACTCTAACCCTAAATGTGCTTGATTCTAACCCTAACACTAAATCGTCAATTTCAACACTATCCCAAAGCCTAAATGCACTGGATTCTAACCCAATAGCCATTCCGGACCCTAAGCCTAACCCAAAACCTCGATTCTACCAAAACAAACCCTGACCCTAATCCTAACCCAACTCCTCGCCGACCCGTAAATGCACTCAAACCCTAATCCTAAGCCAAACCCTAACACTAAAAATGCGCTTGATTCTAACCCTAACCCAACAATAACCCTCAATTCTGCGATACCTAACCCTAAACCTAACTCTAACCCTAACCCTATCCTTAAATGCTCTCGATTCTAATCCTGACACTAATAACCCTAACCCTAACCCTAAGCCTAAATGCAGTGGATTCTAACCATAAGTCTAACCCTAATGTGCTCGATTCTAAGCCTAACACTAAATCGTCAATATCAACACTAACCCTAACCCTAAATGCACTCGATTCTAACCCAAAAGGCAATCCTGACCATAAGCCTAACCCTAAACTTCGATTCTACCAACACAAAACCTAACCCTAATCCTAACCCTACCGCTACCACTAGCCCTAAAAGCACTTTAACCCTACTCCTCATCCTAACTCTAACACTAAAACTGTGCTTGATTCTAACCCTAACCCTCACCCTAAGCCTAACCCTAAGCCTAACCCTCGATTCTACGAAAGCTAACCCTAAACCTAACTCTAACCCTAGCACTATCCTTAACGCTCTCGATTCTAACCCTGACTCTAAAACTAACCGTAACCCTAATCCTAACCCTAACCCTAAATGCACTGAATTCTAATCATAACCCGATCCCTAAATGTGCTTGATTCTAACGCTAAAACTAAATCATCATTTCCACACTAACTCTAAGCCTAAACGCTCTGAATTATGACCCAAAAGGCTCTCCTGACCCTAAGCCTAACTCAAAACCTCGATTTTACCAACACAAACCCTAACCCTAATCCTAACCCTACTCCTATCCCTACCTCTGTATGCACTCTAACCCTAACCCTAAGCCAAACCCTAACACTAAAAATGCGCTTGATTCTAACCCTAAGCTTAACCCTAACCCTCAACTCTACGACACCTAACCCTAAACCTAACTCTAACCCTAACACTATCCTTAAATGCTCTCGATTCTAATCCTGGCCCTAATAACCCTAACCCTAACCCTAAGCCTAAATGCAGTGGATTCTAACCATAACTCTAACCCGATTCTAAGCCTAACACTAAATCGTCAATCTCAACACTAACCCTAACCCTAAATGCACTCGATTCTAACTCAAAAGGCAATCCTGACCGTAAGTCTAACCCTAAACTTCGATTCTACCCACACAAACCGTAACCGTAATCCTAACCCTACCCCTACTCCTAACCCTAAATGCACTCTAACCCTACCCGTACCCCTAACACTAAGCCTAACACTAACGAATTCTTACCAAAACTCTAAACCTAAATGTGCTCGATTCAAACCCCATCACTAAATCGTCAATTTGAACACTAACCCAAAGCCTAAATACACTCGATTCTGATCCAAAATGCAATCCTGACCCTAAGCCTAACCCTAAACTTCGATTCTACCAACACAAACTGTAATCCTAATCCTAACCCTACCCCTACTCCTAACCCTAAATGCACTCTAACCCTACCCCTACCCCTAACACTAACCCTAACCCTAACGAATTCTAACCAGAACTCTGACCCTAAATGTGCTCTATTCAAACCCCAACACTAAATCGTCAATTTGAACACTAACCCAAAGCCTAAATACACTCGATTCTGATCCAAAATGCAATCCTGACCCTAAGCCTAACCCTAAACTTCGATTCTACCACCACAAACCCTAACCCTAATCCTAACCCTACCCCTACCCCTACCCCTAGGTGCACTCTAACCCTGCCCCTACCCCTACCACTAACTCTAACCCTAACGAATTCTAACCAGAACTCTGACCCTAAATGTGCTCGATTCAAACCCCAACACTAAATCGTCAATTTGAACACTAACCCAAAGCCTAAATACACTCGATTCTGATCCAAAATGCAATCCTGACCCTAAGCCTAAACCTAAACCTCGATTCTACCAACACAAACCCTAACCCTAATCCTAACCCTCCTCTTATCACTACCTCTATATGCACTCTAACCCTAACCCTAACCAAACCCCTAAGACTAAAAATGCGCTTGATTCTAACCCTAAACCTAACCCTAACCCTCAATTCTACGAAACGTAACCCTAAACCTAACTCTAACCCTAACACTATCCTTAAATGCTCTCCATTCTAATCCTGCCTCTAATAACCCTAACCCTAAGCCTAAGCCTAAATGCAGTGGAATCTAACCATAAGTCTAACCCTAATGAGCTCGATTCTAAGCCTAACACTAAATCGTCAATCTCAACTCTAACCTTAACCCTAAATGCACTCGATTCTAACCCAAAAGCCAATCCTGACCCTAAGCCTAACCCTAAACCTCAATTCTACCAACACAAACCCTAACCCTAATCCTAACCCTACTCCTATCCCTACCTCTATATGCACTCTCACCCTGACCCTAACTCAACCCCTAACACTAAAAATGCGCTTGATTCTAACCCTAACCCTAACCCTAACCCTCCATCCCACGAACCCTAACCCTAAACCTAACTCTAAACCTAACACTATCCTTAAATGCTCTCGATTCTAATCCTGACCCTAATAACCCTAACCCTAACCCTAAGCCTAAATGCAGTGTATTGTAACCATAACGCTAACCCGATTCTAAGCCTAACACTAAATCGTCAATCTCAACACTAACCCTAACCCTAAATGCACTCGATTCTAACTCAAAAGGCAATCCTGACCCTAAGCCTAACCCTAAACTTCGATTCTACTAACACAAACCCTAACCCTAATCCTAACCCTACCCCTACCCCTACCCCTAAATGCACTCTAACCCTACCCCTACCCCTAACACTAACCCTAACACTAACGAATTCTTACCAAAACTCTAACCCTAAATGTGCTCGATTCTAACCCTAACACTAAATCGACAATTTCAACACTATCCCTAACCCTAAGTGCACTGGATTCTAACCCAAAAGCCATTCCTCACAATAAGCCTAACCCGAAACCTCGATTCTACCAACACAAACCTTAACCCTAATCCTAACCCTACCCCTACCACTAGCCCTAAAAGCACTTTAACCCTAATCCTCACCCTAACGCTAACACTAAAACTGTGCTTGATTCTAACCCTAACCCTCACCCTAAGCCTAACCCTAAGCCTAACCCTCGATTCTACGAAAGCTAACCCTAAACCTAACTCTAACCCTAGCACTATCCTTAAACGCTCTCGATTCTAACCCTGACTCTAAACCTAACCGTAACCCTAATCCTAACCCTAACCCTAAATGCACTGAATTCTAATCATAACCCGATCCCTAAACGTGCTTGATTCTAACGCTAAAACTAAATCATCAATTTCAACACTAACCCTAAACCTAAATGCTCTGAATTATGACCCAAAAGTCTCTCCTGACCCTAAGCCTAACCCAAAACCTCGACTTTACCAACACAAACCCTGACCCTAATCCTAACCCAACTCCTCGCTACCCCTAAATGCACTCAAACCCTAACCCTAACCCCAACCCTAACACCAAAAATGCGCTTGATTCTAACCCTAAGCTTAACCCTAACCCTCAACTCTACGAAACCTGACCCTAAACCTAACTCTAACCCTAACACTATCCTTAAATGCTCTCGATTCTAGTCCTGCTCCTAATAACCCTAACCCTAACCCTAAGCCTAAATGCAGTGGATTCTAACCATAACTCTAACCCGATTCTAAGCCTAACACTAAATCGTCAATCTCAACACTAACCCTAACCCTAAATGCACTCGAGTGTAACCCAAAAGGCAATCCTGACCCTAAGCCTAACCCTAAACTTCGATTCTACCAACACAAACCGTAAGCCTAATCCTAACCCTACCCCTACTCCTAACCCTAAATGCACTCTAACCCTACCTCTATCGCTAACACTAACCCTAACAGTAACGAATTCTTACCAAAACTCTAACCCTAAATGTGCTTGATTCTAACCCTAACACTAAATCGTCAATTTCAACACTATCCCAAAGCCTAAATGCACTGGATTCTAACCCAATAGCCATTCCGGACCCTAAGCCTAACCCAAAACCTCGATTCTACCAAAACAAACCCTGACCCTAATCCTAACCCAACTCCTCGCCGACCCGTAAATGCACTCAAACCCTAATCCTAAGCCAAACCCTAACACTAAAAATGCGCTTGATTCTAACCCTAAGCCTAACCCTAACCCTCAATGCTACGAAACCTAACCCTAAACCTAACTCTAACCCTAACCCTATCCTTAAATGCTCTCGATTCTAATCCTGACACTAATAACCCTAAGCCTAACCCTAAGCCTAAATGCAGTGGATTCTAACCATAACTCTAACCCTAATGTGCTCGATTATAACCCTAACACTAAATCGTCAATCTCAACACTAAGCCTAACCCTAAATGCACTTGGCTGTAACCCAAAAGGCGATCCTGACCCTAAGGCCAACCCTAAACCACGATTCTACCAACACAAACCCTAACCCTAATCCTAACCCTCCTCTTATCACTACCTCTATATGCACTCTAACCCTAACCCTAACCAAACCCCTAAGACTAAAAATGCGCTTGATTCTAACCCTAAACCTAACCCTAACCCTCAATTCTACGAAACGTAACCCTAAACCTAACTCTAACCCTAACACTATCCTTAAATGCTCTCCATTCTAATCCTGCCTCTAATAACCCTAACCCTAAGCCTAAGCCTAAATGCAGTGGAATCTAACCATAAGTCTAACCCTAATGAGCTCGATTCTAAGCCTAACACTAAATCGTCAATCTCAACTCTAACCTTAACCCTAAATGCACTCGATTCTAACCCAAAAGCCAATCCTGACCCTAAGCCTAACCCTAAACCTCAATTCTACCAACACAAACCCTAACCCTAATCCTAACCCTACTCCTATCCCTACCTCTATATGCACTCTAACCCTGACCCTAACTCAACCCCTAACACTAAAAATGCGCTTGATTCTAACCCTAACCCTAACCCTAACCCTCCATCCTACGAACCCTAACCCTAAACCTAACTCTAAACCTAACACTATCCTTAAATGCTCTCGATTCTAATCCTGACCCTAATAACCCTAACCCTAACCCTAAGCCTAAATGCAGTGTATTGTAACCATAACGCTAACCCGATTCTAAGCCTAACACTAAATCGTCAATCTCAACACTAACCCTAACCCTAAATGCACTCGATTCTAACTCAAAAGGCAATCCTGACCCTAAGCCTAACCCTAAACTTCGATTCTACTAACACAAACCCTAACCCTAATCCTAACCCTACCCCTACCCCTACCCCTAAATGCACTCTAACCCTATCCCTACCCCTAACACTAACCCTAACACTAACGAATTCTTACCAAAACTCTAACCCTAAATGTGCTCGATTCTAACCCTAACACTAAATCGACAATTTCAACACTATCCCTAACCCTAAGTGCACTGGATTCTAACCCAAAAGCCATTCCTCACAATAAGCCTAACCCGAAACCTCGATTCTACCAACACAAGCCTTAACCCTAATCCTAACCCTACCCCTACCACTAGCCCTAAAAGCACTTTAACCCTAATCCTCACCCTAACGCTAACACTAAAACTGTGCTTGATTCTAACCCTAACCCTCACCCTAAGCCTAACCCTAAGCCTAACCCTCGATTCTACGAAAGCTAACCCTAAACCTAACTCTAACCCTAGCACTATCCTTAAACGCTCTCGATTCTAACCCTGACTCTAAACCTAACCGTAACCCTAATCCTAACCCTAACCCTAAATGCACTGAATTCTAATCATAACGCGATCCCTAAACGTGCTTGATTCTAACGCTAAAACTAAATCATCAATTTCAACACTAACCGTAAGCCTAAATGCTCTGAATTATGACCCAAAAGTCTCTCCTGACCCTAAGCCTAACCCAAAACCTCGATTTTACCAACACAAACCCTGACCCTAATCCTAACCCAACTCCTCTCTACCCCTAAATGCACTCAAACCCTAACCCTAACCCCAACCCTAACACTAAAAATGCGCTTGATTCTAACCCTAAGCTCAACCCTAACGCTCAACTCTACGAAACCTAACCCTAAACCTAACTCTAACCCTAACACTATCCTTAAATGCTCTCGATTCTAATCCTGGTCCTAATAACCCTAACCCTAACCCTAAGCCTAAATGCAGTGGATTCTAACCATAACTCTAACCCGATTCTAAGCCTAACACTAAATCGTCAATCTCAACACTAACCCTAACCCTAAATGCACTCGAGTCTAACCCAAAAGGCAATCCTGACAATAAGCCTAACCCTAAACTTCGATTCTACCAACACAAACTGTAAGCCTAATCCTAACCCTATCCCTACTCCTAACCCTAAATGCACTCTAACCCTACCCCTACCCCTAACACTAACCCTAACAGTAACGAATTTTTACCAAAACTCTAACCCTAAATGTGCTCGTTTCTAACCCTAACACTAAATCGTCAATTTCAACACTATCCCTAAGCCTAAATGCACTTGAGTCTAACTCAAAAGGCAATCCTGACCCTAAGCCTAACCCTAAACTTCGATTCTACTAACACAAACCCTAACCCTAATCCTAACCCTACCCCTGCCCCAACCCCTAAATGCACTCTAACCCTACCCCTACCCCTAACACTAACCCTAACACTAACGAAGTCTTACCAAAACTCTAACCCTAAATGTGCTCGATTCTAACCCTAACACTAAATCGTCAGTTTCAACACTATCCCTAAGCCTAAATGCACTGGATTCTAACCCAAAAGCCATTCAGGACCCTAAGCCTAACCCTAAACCTCTATTCTACCAAAACAAACCCTGACCCTAATCCTAACCCATCTCCTCCCCGACCCGTAAATGCACTCAAACCCTAACCCTAAGCCAAATCCTAACACTAAAAATGCGCTTGATTCTAACCCTAAGCCTAAACCTAACCCTCAATGCTACGAAACCTAACCCTAAACCTAACTCTAACCCTAACCCTATCCTTAAATGCTCTCGATAATAATCCTGACCCTAATAACCCTAACCCTAACCCTAAGCCTAAATGCAGTGGATTCTAACCATAAGTCTAACCCTAATGTGCTCGATTCTAAGCCTAACACTAAATCGTCAATCTCAACACTAACCCTAACCCTAAATGCACTCGATTCTAACTCAAAAGGCAATCCTGACCCTAAGTCTAACCCTAAACTTCGATTTTACCAACACAAACCGTAACCCTAATCCTAACCCTACCCCTACTCCTAACCCTAAATGCACTCTAACCCTACCCCTACCCCTAACACTAAGCCTAACACTAACGAATTCTTACCAAAACTCTAACCCTAAATGTGCTCGATTCAAACCCCAACACTAAATCGTCAATTTGAACACTAACCCAAAGCCTAAATACACTCGATTCTGATCCAAAATGCAATCCTGACCCTAAGCCTAACCCTAAACTTCGATTCTACCAACACAAACCGTAACCCTAATCCTGACCCTACCCCTACTCCTAACCCTAAATGCACTCTAACCCTACCCCTACCCCTAACACTAACCCTAACACTAACGAATTCTTACCAATACTCTAACCCTAAATGTGCTCGATTCAAACCCCAACACTAAATCGTCAATTTGAACACTAACCCAAAGCCTAAATACCCTCGATTCTGATCCAAAATGCAATCCTGACCCTAAGCCTAACCCTAAACTTCGATTCTACCACCACAAACCCTAACCCTAATCCTAAACCTACACCTACCCCTACCTCTAGATGCACTCTAACCCTACCCCTACCCCTACCACTAACTCTAACCCTAACGAATTCTAACCAGAACTCTGACCCTAAATGTGCTCGATTCAAACCCCAACACTAAATCGTCAATTTGAACACTAACCCAAAGCCTAAATACACTCGATTCTGATCCAAAATGCAATCCTGACCCTAAGCCTAAACCCAAACCTCGATTCTACCAACACAAACCCTAACCCTAATCCTAACCCTCCTCCTATCCCTACCTCTATATGCACTCTAACCCTAACCCTAACCAAACCCCTAAGACTAAAAATGCGCTTGATTCTAACCCTAAACCTAACCCTAACCCTCAATTCTACGAAACGTAACCCTAAACCTAACTCTAACCCTAACACTATCCTTAAATGCTCTCCATTCTAATCCTGCCTCTAATAACCCTAACCCTAAGCCTAAGCCTAAATGCAGTGGAATCTAACCATAAGTCTAACCCTAATGAGCTCGATTCTAAGCCTAACACTAAATCGTCAATCTCAACTCTAACCTTAACCCTAAATGCACTCGATTCTAACCCAAAAGCCAATCCTGACCCTAAGCCTAACCCTAAACCTCAATTCTACCAACACAAACCCTAACCCTAATCCTAACCCTACTCCTATCCCTACCTCTATATGCACTCTAACCCTGACCCTAACTCAACCCCTAACACTAAAAATGCGCTTGATTCTAACCCTAACCCTAACCCTAACCCTCCATCCTACGAACCCTAACCCTAAACCTAACTCTAAACCTAACACTATCCTTAAATGCTCTCGATTCTAATCCTGACCCTAATAACCCTAACCCTAACCCTAAGCCTAAATGCAGTGTATTGTAACCATAACGCTAACCCGATTCTAAGCCTAACACTAAATCGTCAATCTCAACACTAACCCTAACCCTAAATGCACTCGATTCTAACTCAAAAGGCAATCCTGACCCTAAGCCTAACCCTAAACTTCGATTCTACTAACACAAACCCTAACCCTAATCCTAACCCTACCACTACCCCTACCCCTAAATGCACTCTAACCCTACCCCTACCCCTAACACTAACCCTAACACTAACGAATTCTTACCAAAACTCTAACCCTAAATGTGCTCGATTCTAACCCTAACACTAAATCGACAATTTCAACACTATCCCTAACCCTAAGTGCACTGGATTCTAACCCAAAAGCCATTCCTCACAATAAGCCTAACCCGAAACCTCGATTCTACCAACACAAGCCTTAACCCTAATCCTAAGCCTACCCCTACCACTAGCCCTAAAAGCACTTTAACCCTAATCCTCACCCTAACGCTAACACTAAAACTGTGCTTGATTCTAACCCTAACCCTCACCCTAAGCCTAACCCTAAGCCTAACCCTCGATTCTACGAAAGCTAACCCTAAACCTAACTCTAACCCTAGCACTATCCTTAAACGCTCTCGATTCTAACCCTGACTCTAAACCTAACCGTAACCCTAATCCTAACCCTAACCCTAAATGCACTGAATTCTAATCATAACGCGATCCCTAAACGTGCTTGATTCTAACGCTAAAACTAAATCATCAATTTCAACACTAACCGTAAGCCTAAATGCTCTGAATTATGACCCAAAAGTCTCTCCTGACCCTAAGCCTAACCCAAAACCTCGATTTTACCAACACAAACCCTGACCCTAATCCTAACCCAACTCCTCTCTACCCCTAAATGCACTCAAACCCTAACCCTAACCCCAACCCTAACACTAAAAATGCGCTTGATTCTAACCCTAAGCTCAACCCTAACGCTCAACTCTACGAAACCTAACCCTAAACCTAACTCTAACCCTAACACTATCCTTAAATGCTCTCGATTCTAATCCTGGTCCTAATAACCCTAACCCTAACCCTAAGCCTAAATGCAGTGGATTCTAACCATAACTCTAACCCGATTCTAAGCCTAACACTAAATCGTCAATCTCAACACTAACCCTAACCCTAAATGCACTCGAGTCTAACCCAAAAGGCAATCCTGACAATAAGCCTAACCCTAAACTTCGATTCTACCAACACAAACTGTAAGCCTAATCCTAACCCTATCCCTACTCCTAACCCTAAATGCACTCTAACCCTACCCCTACCCCTAACACTAACCCTAACAGTAACGAATTTTTACCAAAACTCTAACCCTAAATGTGCTCGATTCTAATCCTAACACTAAATCGTCAATTTCAACACTATCCCTAAGCCTAAATGCACTCGAGTCTAACTCAAAAGGCAATCCTGACCCTAAGCCTAACCCTAAACTTCGATTCTACTAACACAAACCCTAACCCTAATCCTAACCCTACCCCTACCCCAACCCCTAAATGCACTCTAACCCTACCCCTACCCCTAACACTAACCCTAACACTAACGAAGTCTTACCAAAACTCTAACCCTAAATGTGCTCGATTCTAACCCTAACACTAAATCGTCAGTTTCAACACTATCCCTAAGCCTAAATGCACTGGATTCTAACCCAAAAGCCATTCAGGACCCTAAGCCTAACCCTAAACCTCTATTCTACCAAAACAAACCCTGACCCTAATCCTAACCCATCTCCTCCCCGACCCGTAAATGCACTCAAACCCTAACCCTAAGCCAAATCCTAACACTAAAAATGCGCTTGATTCTAACCCTAAGCCTAAACCTAACCCTCAATGCTACGAAACCTAACCCTAAACCTAACTCTAACCCTAACCCTATCCTTAAATGCTCTCGATAATAATCCTGACCCTAATAACCCTAACCCTAACCCTAAGCCTAAATGCAGTGGATTCTAACCATAACTCTAACCCGATTCTAAGCCTAACACTAAATCGTCAATCTCAACACTAACCCTAACCCTAAATGCACTCGAGTCTAACCCAAAAGGCAATCCTGACAATAAGCCTAACCCTAAACTTCGATTCTACCAACACAAACTGTAAGCCTAATCCTAACCCTATCCCTACTCCTAACCCTAAATGCACTCTAACCCTACCCCTACCCCTAACACTAACCCTAACAGTAACGAATTTTTACCAAAACTCTAACCCTAAATGTGCTCGATTCTAATCCTAACACTAAATCGTCAATTTCAACACTATCCCTAAGCCTAAATGCACTCGAGTCTAACTCAAAAGGCAATCCTGACCCTAAGCCTAACCCTAAACTTCGATTCTACTAACACAAACCCTAACCCTAATCCTAACCCTACCCCTACCCCAACCCCTAAATGCACTCTAACCCTACCCCTACCCCTAACACTAACCCTAACACTAACGAAGTCTTACCAAAACTCTAACCCTAAATGTGCTCGATTCTAACCCTAACACTAAATCGTCAGTTTCAACACTATCCCTAAGCCTAAATGCACTGGATTCTAACCCAAAAGCCATTCAGGACCCTAAGCCTAACCCTAAACCTCTATTCTACCAAAACAAACCCTGACCCTAATCCTAACCCATCTCCTCCCCGACCCGTAAATGCACTCAAACCCTAACCCTAAGCCAAATCCTAACACTAAAAATGCGCTTGATTCTAACCCTAAGCCTAAACCTAACCCTCAATGCTACGAAACCTAACCCTAAACCTAACTCTAACCCTAACCCTATCCTTAAATGCTCTCGATAATAATCCTGACCCTAATAACCCTAACCCTAACCCTAAGCCTAAATGCAGTGGATTCTAACCATAAGTCTAACCCTAATGTGCTCGATTCTAAGCCTAACACTAAATCGTCAATCTCAACACTAACCCTAACCCTAAATGCACTCGATTCTAACTCAAAAGGCAATCCTGACCCTAAGTCTAACCCTAAACTTCGATTTTACCAACACAAACCGTAACCCTAATCCTAACCCTACCCCTACTCCTAACCCTAAATGCACTCTAACCCTACCCCTACCCCTAACACTAAGCCTAACACTAACGAATTCTTACCAAAACTCTAACCCTAAATGTGCTCGATTCAAACCCCAACACTAAATCGTCAATTTGAACACTAACCCAAAGCCTAAATACACTCGATTCTGATCCAAAATGCAATCCTGACCCTAAGCCTAACCCTAAACTTCGATTCTACCAACACAAACCGTAACCCTAATCCTGACCCTACCCCTACTCCTAACCCTAAATGCACTCTAACCCTACCCCTACCCCTAACACTAACCCTAACACTAACGAATTCTTACCAATACTCTAACCCTAAATGTGCTCGATTCAAACCCCAACACTAAATCGTCAATTTGAACACTAACCCAAAGCCTAAATACCCTCGATTCTGATCCAAAATGCAATCCTGACCCTAAGCCTAACCCTAAACTTCGATTCTACCACCACAAACCCTAACCCTAATCCTAACCCTACCCCTACCCCTACCTCTAGATGCACTCTAACCCTACCCCTACCCCTACCACTAACTCTAACCCTAACGAATTCTAACCAGAACTCTGACCCTAAATGTGCTCGATTCAAACCCCAACACTAAATCGTCAATTTGAACACTAACCCAAAGCCTAAATACACTCGATTCTGATCCAAAATGCAATCCTGACCCTAAGCCTAAACCCAAACCTCGATTCTACCAACACAAACCCTAACCCTAATCCTAACCCTCCTCCTATCCCTACCTCTATATGCACTCTAACCCTAACCCTAACCAAACCCCTAAGACTAAAAATGCGCTTGATTCTAACCCTAAACCTAACCCTAACCCTCAATTCTACGAAACGTAACCCTAAACCTAACTCTAACCCTAACACTATCCTTAAATGCTCTCCATTCTAATCCTGCCTCTAATAACCCTAACCCTAAGCCTAAGCCTAAATGCAGTGGAATCTAACCATAAGTCTAACCCTAATGAGCTCGATTCTAAGCCTAACACTAAATCGTCAATCTCAACTCTAACCTTAACCCTAAATGCACTCGATTCTAACCCAAAAGCCAATCCTGACCCTAAGCCTAACCCTAAACCTCAATTCTACCAACACAAACCCTAACCCTAATCCTAACCCTACTCCTATCCCTACCTCTATATGCACTCTAACCCTGACCCTAACTCAACCCCTAACACTAAAAATGCGCTTGATTCTAACCCTAACCCTAACCCTAACCCTCCATCCTACGAACCCTAACCCTAAACCTAACTCTAAACCTAACACTATCCTTAAATGCTCTCGATTCTAATCCTGACCCTAATAACCCTAACCCTAACCCTAAGCCTAAATGCAGTGTATTGTAACCATAACGCTAACCCGATTCTAAGCCTAACACTAATTCGTCAATCTCAACACTAACCCTAACCCTAAATGCACTCGATTCTAACTCAAAAGGCAATCCTGACCCTAAGCCTAACCCTAAACTTCGATTCTACTAACACAAACCCTAACCCTAATCCTAACCCTACCACTACCCCTACCCCTAAATGCACTCTAACCCTACCCCTACCCCTAACACTAACCCTAACACTAACGAATTCTTAGGAAAACTCTAACCCTAAATGTGCTCGATTCTAACCCTAACACTAAATCGACAATTTCAACACTATCCCTAACCCTAAGTGCACTGGATTCTAACCCAAAAGCCATTCCTCACAATAAGCCTAACCCGAAACCTCGATTCTACCAACACAAACCTTAACCCTAATCCTAACCCTACCCCTACCACTAGCCCTAAAAGCACTATAACCCTAATCCTCACCCTAACGCTAACACTAAAACTGTGCTTGATTCTAACCCTAACACTCACCCTAAGCCTAACCCTAAACCTAACCCTCGATTCTACGAAAGCTAACCCTAAACCTAACTCTAACCCTAGCACTATCCTTAAACGCTCTCGATTCTAACCCTGACTCTAAACCTAACCGTAACCCTAATCCTAACCCTAACCCTAAATGCACTGAATTCTGATCATAACGCGATCCCTAAACGTGCTTGATTCTAACGCTAAAACTAAATCATCAATTTCAACACTAACCCTAAGCCTAAATGCTCTGAATTATGACCCAAAAGTCTCTCCTGACCCTAAGCCTAACCCAAAACCTCGACTTTACCAACACAAACCCTGACCCTAATCCTAACCCAACTCCTCGCTACCCCTAAATGCACTCAAACCCTAACCCTAACCCCAACCCTAACACTAAAAATGCGCTTGATTCTAACCCTAAGCTTTACCCTAACGCTCAACTCTACGAAACCTAACCCTAAACCTAACTCTAACCCTAACACTATCCTTAAATGCTCTCGATTCTAATCCTGGTCCTAATAACCCTAACCCTAACCCTAAGCCTAAATGCAGTGGATTCTAACCATAACTCTAACCCGATTCTAAGCCTAACACTAAATCGTCAATCTCAACACTAACCCTAACCCTAAATGCACTCGAGTGTAACCCAAAAGGCAATCCTGACAATAAGCCTAACCCTAAACTTAGATTCTACCAACACAAACTGTAAGCCTAATCCTAACCCTACCCCTACTCCTACCCCTAAATGCACTCTAACCCTACCCCTACCCCTAACACTAACCCTAACACTAACGAATTCTTACCAAAACTCTAACCCTAAATGTGCTCGATTCTAACCCTAACACTAAATCGTCAATTTCAACACTATCCCAAAGCCTAAATGCACTGGATTCTAACCCAAAAGCCATTGCGGACCCTAAGCCTAACCCTAAAGCTCTATTCTACCAAAACAAACCCTGACCCTAATCCTAACCCATCTCCTCCCCGACCCGTAAATGCACTCAAACCCTAACCCTAAGCCAAACCCTAACAGTAAATATGCGCTTGATTCTAACCCTAAGCCTAAACCTAACCCTCAATGCTACGAAACCTAACCCTAAACCTAACTCTAACCCTAACCCTATCCTTAAATGCTCTCGATTCTAATCCTGACCCGAATAACCTTAACCCTAACCCTAAGCCTAAATGCAGTGGATTCCAACCATAAGTCTAACCCTAATGTGCTCGATTCTAAGCCTAACACGAAATCGTCAATATCAACTCTAACCCTAACCCTAAATGCACTCGATTCTAACCCAAAAGGCAATCCTGACCCTAAGCCTAACCCTAAACTTCGATTCTGCGAACACAAACCCTAACCCTAATCCTAACCCTACTCCTACTCCTACCCCTAAATGCACTCTATCCGTACCCCTACCCCTAACACTAACCCTAACACTAACGAATTCTTACCAAAACTCTAACCCAAAATGTGCTCGATTCTATCACTAACACTAAATCGATAATTTCAACACTATCCCTAAGCCTAAGTGCACTGGATTTTAACCCATAAGCCATTCCTGACCCTAAGCTTACCCCTAAACCTCCATTCTACCAACACAAACCTTAACCCTAATCCTAACCCTACTCCTACCCCTACCCCTAAATGCACCCTAAGCCATTCACTAACAAAAACCAAAACACTAAAAATGCACCTGATTCTAACCCTAACCCTAAGCCTAAGCCTAACCTTAAGCCTAACCCTGGATTCAACGGAAGCGAACGCTAAACCTAACTCTAACCCTAGCACTATCTTCAAATGCTCTAGATTTTAACCCTGACCCTAACCCTCAGCCTAACCCTAAAGGCACTGAATTTTAATCATAACTCTATCCCTATATCTGCTTGATTCTAACGATAAAACTAAATCATCAATTTCAACACTAACCCTAACCCTAATCCTAACCCTACTCCTACCCCTACCCCTAAATGCACTCTAATCGTTAGCCTACCCCAATCCTAATATTAAAAATGCGCTTGATTCTAAACCGAAACCGAACCCTAACCCTAACCCTAACCCTCCATTCCACGAAACCTCACCCTAAACCTAACCCTAACACTAACACGATCCTTAAATACTCTCGATTAAAACCCTGACCCTAATAACTCTTACCCTACCCCTAACCCTAACCCTAACCCTAAATGCCCTGAATTCTAACCACAAATCTTTCCCTAAATGTACTTGATTCTAACGCTAAAACTAAATCGTCAATTTCAACACTAACCCTAAGCCTAAATGCTCTGAATTATGACCCAAAATGCTCTCCTGACGCAAAGCCTAACCCAAAACCTCGATTCTACCAACACAAACCCTAACCCGAATCCTAACCCACGTCCTCCCATACCCCTAAATGCACTCAAACCCTAACCTTAACCCCAACCCTAACACTAAAAATGCGATTGATTCTAACCCTAATCCTAACCCTAACCCTAACACTAACCCTCGATTCTGCGAAGGCTAACCCTATACCTAACTCTAACCCTAACATTATCCTTAAATGCTCTCGATTCTAATCCTGACCCTAATAAAACTAACCCTAACCCTAAGCCTAAATGCAGTGGATTCTAACCATAACTCTAACCCGATTCAAAGCCTAACACTAAATTGTCAATCTCAACACTAACCCTAACCCTAAATGCACTCGATTCTAACCCAGAAATCCTTTCCCTAAGCATAAACTTAAACCTCGATTCTACCAACATAAACATTAACCCTAATCCTAACCCTACTCCTACCCCTACCGCTAAATGCACTCTAAGCCATTCACTAACGAAAACCAGAACACTAAAAATGCGCCTGATTCTAACCCTAACCCTAAGCCTAAGCCTAACCTTAAGCATAACCCTCCATTCTACGGAAGCGAACGCTAAACCTAACTCTAACCCTAGCACTATCCTCAAATGCTCTAGATTTTAACCCTGACCCTAACCCTAACCCTAACCCTAAATGCACTGAATTTTAACCATAACTCTAACCCTAAATATGCTCGATTCAAACCCTAACCCTAAATCGTCAATTTCAACACTAACCCAAAGCCTAAATACACTCGATTTTGATTCAAAATGCAATCCTGACCCTAAGCCTAAACCTAAACCTCGATTCTACCAACACAAACCTTAACCCTAATTCTAACCCTACCCCTACTACTAGCCCTAAAAGCACTTTAACCCTAACCCGCACCCTAACGCTAACACTAAAACTGTGCTTGATTCTAACCCTAACCCTCACCCTACGCCTAACCCTAAGTCTAACCCTCGATTCAACGAAAGCTAACCCTAAAACTAACACTAACCCTAGCACTATCCTTAAATGGTCTCGATTCTAACCCTGACTATAAACCTAACCGTAACCCTAACCCTAACCCTAAGCCCAACCCTAAAGGCACTGAATTCTAATCATAACTCTATCCCTATATATGCTTGATTCTAACGCTAAAACTAAATCATCAATTTCAACACTAACCCTAAGCTTAAGTGCACACGATTCTGATTCAAAATGCAATCCTGACCCTCAGCCTAACCCTAAACCTCGATTCTACCAACACAAACCTTAACCCTAATCCTAACCCTACTCCTACCTCTACCCCTAAATGCACTCTAAGCCATACACTAACGAAAACCAGAACACTAAAAATGCGCCTGATTCTAACCCTAACCCTAAGCCTAAGCCTAACCTTAAGCCTAACCCTCGATTCTACGGAAGCGAACGCTAAACCTAACTCTAACGCTAGCATTATCCTCAAATGCTCTAGATTTTAACCCTGACCCTAAACCTCACCATAACCTTAACCCTAAGCCTAAATGCAGTGGATTCTAACCATAACTCTAACCTTACTGTGCTCGATTCTAACCCTAACACTAAATCATCGATCTCAACACTAACCCTAACCCTAAATGCACTCGATTCTAACACAAAAGGCAATCCTGACCCTAAGCCTAAACCTAAACCTCGAATCTACCAACACAAACCTTAACCCGAATCCTAACCCTAACCCAACCACTAGCCCTAAAAGCACTTTAACCCTAACCTTCACCCTAACGCTAACACTAAAACTGTGCTTAATTCTAACCCTAACCCTCACCCTAAGCCTAACCCTAAGCCTAACCCTCGATTCAACGAAAGCTAACCCTAAACCTAACACTAACCCTAGCTCTATCCTCAAATGCCCTCGATTCTAACCCTGACTCTAAACCTAACAATAACCCTAACCCTCACCCTAACCCTAAAGGCACTGAATTCTAATCCTAACTCTATCCCTATATCTGCTTGATTCTAACGCTTAAACTAAATCATCAATTTCAACACTAACCCTAACCCTAATCCTAACCCTACTTCTACCCCTACCCCTAAATGCACTCTAATCGTAAGCCTACCCCAATCCAAATATTAAAAATGTGCTTGATTCTAAACCGAACCCGAACCCTAACCCTAACCCTAAACCTCCATTCCACGAAACCTCACCCTAAACCTAACTCTGACACTAACACGATCCTTAAATACTCTCGATTCAAACCCTGACCCTAATAACTCTTACCCTACCCATAACTCTAACCCTAAATGCACTGAATTCTAACCAGAACTCTATCCCTAAATGTGCTTGATTCTAACGCTAAAACTAAATCGTCAATTTCAACACTAACCCTAAGCCTAAATGCTCTGAATTATGACCCAAAATGCTCTCCTGACGCAAAGCCTAACCCAAAACCTCGATTTTACCAACACAAACCCTAACCCGAATCCTAACCCAAGTCCTCCCGTACCCCTAAATGCACTCAAACCCTAACCCTAACCCCAACACTAACACTAAAAATGCGCTTGATTCTAACCCTAATCCTAACCCTAACCCTAACACTAACCCTCGATTCTGCGAAGGCTAACCCTATACCTAACTCTAACCCTAACCCTATCCTTAAATGCACTCGATTCTAATCCTCACCCTAAACATAACCCTAACCCTAACCCGAACCCGAACCCTAAATGCACTGGATTCTAACCATAACTCTGATTGTAATGTGCTTGATTCTAACACTAACTCTAAATCGTCAATCTCAACACTAACCCTAAAACTAAATGCACTCGATTCTAACCCAAAAGGAAATCCTGACCCTAACGGTAACCCTAACCCTCAATTCTACGAAACCGAACCCTAAACCTAACTCTAACCCTAACACTATCCTTAAATGCTCTCGATTCTACTCCTGACCCTAATAAAACTAACCCTAACCCTAAGCCTAAATGCAGTGGATTCTAACCATAACTCTAACTGTAATGTGCTCGATTCTAAGCCTAACACTAAATCGTCAATCTCAACACTAACCCTAACCCTAAATGCACTCGATTCTAACCCGAAAGGCAATCCTGACCCTAAGCCTAACCCTAAACTTCGATTCTACCAACACAAACCATAACACTAATCCTAACCCTACCCCTACTCATTACCCTAAATGCACTCTAACCCTACCCCTACCCCTAACACTAACGAATTCTTACCAAAACTCTAACCGTAAATGTGCTCGATTCTAACCCTAACACTAAATCGACAATTTGAACACTAACCCAAAGCCTAAATACACTCGATTCTGATTCAAAATGCAATCCTGACCCTAAGCGTAAACCTAAACCTCGATTCTACCAACACAAACCTTAACCCTAATCCTAACCCTACCCCTACCACTAGCCCTAAAAGCACTGTAACCCTAACCCGCATTCTAACGCTAACACTAAAACTGTGCTTGATTCTAACCCTAACCCTCACCCTACGCCTAACCCTAAGCCTAACCCTCGATTCAACGAAAGCTAACCCTAAAACTAACACTAACCCTAGCACTATCCTTAAATGGTCTCGATTCTAACCCTGACTATAAACCTAACCGTAACCCTAACCCTAACCCTAAGACTAACCCTAAAGGCACTGAATTCTAAGCATAACTCTATCCCTATATCTGCTTGATTCTAACGCTAAAACTAAGTCATCAATGTCAACACTAACCCTAAGACTAAGTGCACACGATTCTGATTCAAAATGCAATCCTGACCCTCAGCCTAACCCTAAACCTCGATTCTACCAACACAAACCTTAACCCTAATCCTAACCCTACTCCTACCCCTACCCCTAAATGCACTCTAAGCCATACACTAACGAAAACCAGAACACTAAAAATGCGCCTGATTCTAACCCTAACCCTAAGCCTAAGCCTAACCTTAAGCCTAACCCTCGATTGTACGGAAGCTAACGCTACACCTAACTCTAACTCTAGCACTATCCTCAAATGCTCTAGATTTTAACCCTGACCGTAAACCTCACCCTAACCCTAACCCTAAGCCTAAATGCAGTGGATTCTAACCATAACTCTAACCTTACTGTGCTCGATTCTAAGCCTAACACTAAATCGTCAATCTCAACACTAACCCTAACCCTAAATGCACTCGATGCTAACCGAAAATGCGATCCTGACCCTAAGCCTAAACCTAAACCTCAAATCTACCAACACAAACCTTAACCCTAATCCTAACCCTAACCCTACCACTAGCCCTAAAAGCACTTTAACCCTAACCTTCACCCTAACGGTAACACTAAAACTGTGCTTGATTCTAACCCTAACCCTCACCCTAAGCCTAACCCTAAGCCTAACCCTCGATTCAACGAAAGCTAACCCTAAACCTAACACTAACCCTAGCACTATCCTTAAATGCTCTCGATTCTAACCCTGACTCTAAACCTAACCATAACCCTAACCCTCACCCTAACCCTAAAGGCACTGAATTCTAATCATAACTCTATCCCTATATCTGCTTGATTCTAACGCTAAAACAAAATCATCAATTTCAACACTAACCCTAACCCTAATCCTAACCCTACTCCTACCCCTACCCCTAAATGTACTCTAATCGTAAGCCTACCCCAATCCTAATATTAAAAATGCGCTTGATTCTAAACCGAACCTGAACCCTAAACCTAACCCTAACCCTCCATTCCACGAAACCTTACCCTAAACCTAACTCTGACACTGACACGATCCTTAAATACTCTCGATTCAAACCCTCACCCTAATAACTCTTACCCTACCCCTAACCCTAAATGCACTGAATTCTAACCAGAACTCTATCCCTAAATGTGCTTGATTCTAACGCTAAAACTAAATCGTCAATTTCAACACTAATCCTAAGCCTAAATGCTCTGAATTATGACCCAAAATGCTCTCCTGACGCAAAGCCTAACCCAAAACCTCGATTCTACCAACACAAACCCTAACCCGAATCCTAACCCAAGTCCTCCCGTACACCTACATGCACTCAAACCCTAACCCTAACCCCAACCCTAACACTAAAAATGCGCTTGATTCTAACCCTAATCCTAACCCTAACCCTAACACTAACCCTCGATTCTGCGAAGGCTAACCCTATAACTAAGTCTAACCCTAACACTATCCTTAAATGCACTCGATTCTAATCCTCACCCTAAACATAACCCTAACCCTAACCCTAACCCTAAATGCACTGGATTCTAACCATAACTCTAATCCTAATGTGCTTGATTCTAACACTAACTCTAAATCGTCAATCTCAACACTAACCCTAACCCTAAATGCACTCGATTCTAACGCAAAAGGCAATCCTGACCCTAACGGTAACCCTAACACTCAATTCTACGAAACTGAACCCTAAACCTAACTCTAACCCTAACACTATCCTTAAATGCTCTCGATTCTAATCCTGACCCTAATAAAACTAACCCTAACCCTAAGCCTAAATGCAGTGGATTCTAACCATAACTCTAACTGTAATGTTCTCGATTCTAAGCCTAACACTAAATCGTCAATCTCAACACTAACCTGAACCCTAAATGCACTGGATTCTAACCCAAAAGGCAATCCTGACCCTAAGCCTAACCCTAAACTTCGATTCTACCAACACAAACCCTAACACTAATCCTAACCCTACCGCTAGCCCTAGCCCTAAAAGCACTTTAACCCTAACCCGCACCCTAACGCTATCACTAAAACTGTGCTTGATTCTAACCCTAACCCTCACCCTAAGCCAAACCCTAAGCCTAACCCTCGATTCAACGAAAGCTAACCCTAAACCTAAAACTAACACTAGTACTAACCTTAAATGGTCTCGATTCTAACCCTGACTCTAAACCTAACCGTAACCCTAACCCTAACCCTAACCCTAACCCTCAAGGCACTGAATTCTAATCATAACTCAATCCCTATATCTACTTGATTCTAACGCTAAAACTAAACCATCAATTTCAACACTAACCCTAAGCCTAATCCTAACCCTACTCCTACCCCTACCCCTAAATGCACTCTAAGCCATACACTAACGAAAACCAGAACACTAAAAATGCGCCTGATTCTAACCCTAGCCCTAAGCCTAAGCCTAACCTTAAGCCTAACCCTCGATTGTACGGAAGCTAACGCTACACCTAACTCTAACTCTAGCACTATCCTCAAATGCTCTAGATTTTAACCCTGACCGTAAACCTCACCCTAACCCTAACCCTAAGCCTAAATGCAGTGGATTCTAACCATAACTCTAACCTTACTGTGCTCGATTCTAAGCCTAACACTAAATCGTCAATCTCAACACTAACCCTAACCCTAAATGCACTCGATGCTAACCGAAAATGCGATCCTGACCCTAAGCCTAAACCTAAACCTCAAATCTACCAACACAAACCTTAACCCTAATCCTAACCCTAACCCTACCACTAGCCCTAAAAGCACTTTAACCCTAACCTTCACCCTAACGGTAACACTAAAACTGTGCTTGATTCTAACCCTAACCCTCACCCTAAGCCTAACCCTAAGCCTAACCCTCGATTCAACGAAAGCTAACCCTAAACCTAACACTAACCCTAGCACTATCCTTAAATGCTCTCGATTCTAACCCTGACTCTAAACCTAACCATAACCCTAACCCTCACCCTAACCCTAAAGGCACTGAATTCTAATCATAACTCTATCCCTATATCTGCTTGATTCTAACGCTAAAACAAAATCATCAATTTCAACACTAACCCTAACCCTAATCCTAACCCTACTCCTACCCCTACCCCTAAATGTACTCTAATCGTAAGCCTACCCCAATCCTAATATTAAAAATGCGCTTGATTCTAAACCGAACCTGAACCCTAAACCTAACCCTAACCCTCCATTCCACGAAACCTTACCCTAAACCTAACTCTGACACTGACACGATCCTTAAATACTCTCGATTCAAACCCTCACCCTAATAACTCTTACCCTACCCCTAACCCTAAATGCACTGAATTCTAACCAGAACTCTATCCCTAAATGTGCTTGATTCTAACGCTAAAACTAAATCGTCAATTTCAACACTAATCCTATGCCTAAATGCTCTGAATTATGACCCAAAATGCTCTCCTGACGCAAAGCCTAACCCAAAACCTCGATTCTACCAACACAAACCCTAACCCGAATCCTAACCCAAGTCCTCCCGTACACCTACATGCACTCAAACCCTAACCCTAACCCCAACCCTAACACTAAAAATGCGCTTGATTCTAACCCTAATCCTAACCCTAACCCTAACACTAACCCTCGATTCTGCGAAGGCTAACCCTATAACTAAGTCTAACCCTAACACTATCCTTAAATGCACTCGATTCTAATCCTCACCCTAAACATAACCCTAACCCTAACCCTAACCCTAAATGCACTGGATTCTAACCATAACTCTAATCCTAATGTGCTTGATTCTAACACTAACTCTAAATCGTCAATCTCAACACTAACCCTAACCCTAAATGCACTCGATTCTAACGCAAAAGGCAATCCTGACCCTAACGGTAACCCTAACACTCAATTCTACGAAACTGAACCCTAAACCTAACTCTAACCCTAACACTATCCTTAAATGCTCTCGATTCTAATCCTGACCCTAATAAAACTAACCCTAACCCTAAGCCTAAATGCAGTGGATTCTAACCATAACTCTAACTGTAATGTTCTCGATTCTAAGCCTAACACTAAATCGTCAATCTCAACACTAACCTGAACCCTAAATGCACTGGATTCTAACCCAAAAGGCAATCCTGACCCTAAGCCTAACCCTAAACTTCGATTCTACCAACACAAACCCTAACACTAATCCTAACCCTACCGCTAGCCCTAGCCCTAAAAGCACTTTAACCCTAACCCGCACCCTAACGCTATCACTAAAACTGTGCTTGATTCTAACCCTAACCCTCACCCTAAGCCAAACCCTAAGCCTAACCCTCGATTCAACGAAAGCTAAACCTAAACCTAAAACTAACACTAGTACTAACCTTAAATGGTCTCGATTCTAACCCTGACTCTAAACCTAACTGTAACCCTAACCCTAACCCTAACCCTAACCCTCAAGGCACTGAATTCTAATCATAACTCAATCCCTATATCTACTTGATTCTAACGCTAAAACTAAATCATCAATTTCAACACTAACCCTAAGCCTAATCCTAACCCGACTCATACCCCTACCCCTAAATGCACTCCAATCATAAGCCTACCCCAATCCTAATATTAAAAATGCGCTTGATTCTAAACCGAACCCGAACCCTAACCCTAACCCTAACCCTCCATTCCACGAAACCTCACCCTAAACCTAACTCTGACACTAACACGATCCTTAAATACTCTCGATTCAAACCCTGACCCTAATAACTCTTACCCTACCCCTAACCCTAACCCAAACCCTAAATACACCGAATTCTAACCACAACTCTATCCCTAAATGTGCTTGATTCTAACGCTAAAACTAAATCGTCAGTTTCAACACTAACCCTAAGCCTAAATGCTCTGAATTATGACCCAAAATGCTCTCCTGACCCAAAGCCTAACCCAAAACCTCGATTCTACCAACACAAACCCTAACCCGAATCCTAACCCAAGTCCTCCCGTACCCCTACATGCACTCAAAGCTGAACCCTAACCCCAACCCTAACAATAAAAATGCGCTTGATTCTAACCCTAACCCTAACACTAACCCTCGATTCTGCGAAAGCTAACTCTATACCTAACTCTAACACTAACACTATCCTTAAATGCACTCGATTCTAATCCTCACCCTAAACATAACCCTAACCCTAACCCTAACCCTAACCCTAAATGCACTGGATTCTAACCATAACTCTAATACTAATGTGCTTGATTCTAACACTAACTCTAAATCGTCAATCTCAACACTAACCCTAACCCTAAATGCACTCGATTCTAAGGCAAAAGGTAATCCTGACCCTAACGGTAACCCTAACACTCAATTCTACGAAACCGAACCATAAACCTAACTCTAACCCTAACACTATCCTTAAATGCTCTCGATTCTAATCCTGACCCTAATAAAACTAACCCTAACCCTAAGCCTAAATGCAGTGGATTCTAACCATAACTCTAACTGTAATGTGCTCGATTTTAAGCCTAACATTAAATCGTCAATCTCAACACTAACCCTAACTCTAAATGCACTCGATTCTAACCCAAAAGGCAATCCTGACCCTAAGCCTAACCCTAAACTTCGATTCTACCAACAGAAACCCTAACTCTAATCCTAACCCTACCCCTACTTCTAATCCTAAATGCACTCTAACCCTACCCCTACCCCTAACACTAACCCTAACACTAACGAATTCTCACCAAAACTCTAACCCTAAATGTGCTCGATTCTAACCCTAACACTAAATCGACAATTTGAACACTAATCCAAAGCCTAAATACACTCGATTCTGATTCAAAATGCAATCCTGACCCTAAGCGTAAACCTAAACCTCGATTCTAACAACACAAACCTTAACGCTAATCCTAACCCTACCCCTACCACTAGCCCTAAAAGCACTTTAACCCTAACCCGCACCCTAACGCTAACACTAAAACTGTGCTTGATTCTAACCCTAACCCTCACCCTAAGCCTAACCCTAAGCCTAACCCGCGATTCAACGAAAGCTAACCCTAAACCTAACACTAACCCTAGCACTATCCTTAAATGGTCTCGATTCTAACCCTGACTCTAAACCTAACCGTAACCCTAACCCTAGCACTAAGCCTAAGCCTAAAGGCACTGAATTCTTAGCATAACTCTATCCCGATATCTGCTTGATTCTAACGCTAAAACTAAATCATCAATTTCAACACTAACCCTAAGCCTAAGTGCACACGATTCTGATTCAAAATGCAATCCTGACCCTCAGCCTAACCCTAAACCTCGATTCTACCAACACAAACCTTAACCCTAATCCTAACCCTACGCCTACTCCTACCCCCAAATGCACTCTAAGCCATACACTAACGAAAACCAGAACACTAAAAATGCGCCTGATTCCAACCCTAACCCTAAGCCTAAGCCTAACCTTAAGCCTAACCCTCGATTCTACGGAAGGGAACGCTAAACCTAACTCTAACCCTAGCAGTATCCTCAAATGCTCTAGATTTTAACCGTGACCCTAAACCTCACCCTAACCCTAACCCTAAGCCTAAATGCAGTGGATTCTAACCATAACTCTAACCTTACTGTGCTCGATTCTAAGCCTAACACTAAATAGTCAATCTCAACACTAACCCTAACCCTAAATGCACTCGATTCTAACACAAAAGGCAATCCTGACCCTAAGCCTAAACCTAAACCTCGAATCTACCAACACAAACCTTAACCCGAATCCTAACCCTATCCTTACCACTAGCCCTAAAAGCACTTTAACCCTAACCTTCACCCTAACGCTAACACTAAAACTGTGCTTGATTCTAACCCTAACCCTCACCCTAAGCCTAACCCTAAGCCTAACCCTCGATTCAACAAAAGCTAACCCTAAACCTAACACTAATCCTAACACTATCCTTAAATGCTCTCGATTCTAACCCTGACTCTAAACCTAACCATAACCCTAACCCTCACCCTAACCCTAAAGGCACTGAATTCTAATCATAACTCTATCGCTATATCAGTTTGATTCTAACGCTAAAACTAAATCATCAATTTCAACACTAACCCTAACCCTAATCCTAACCCTGCTCATAGCCCTACCCCAAAATGCACTCTAATCGTAAGCCTATCCCAATCTTAATATTAAAAATGCGCTTGATTCTAAACCGAACCCGAACCCTAACCCTAACCCTAACCCTCCATTCCACGAAACTTCACCCTAAACATAACTCTGACACTAACACGATCCTTAAATACTCTCGATTCAAACCCTGACCCTAATAACTCTTACCCTACCCCTAACACTAACCCTAACCCTAAATGCACTGAATTCTAACCACAACTCTATCCCTAAATGTGCTTGATTCTAATGCTAAAACTAAATCGTCAATTTCAACACTAACCCTAAGCCTAAATGCTCTGAATTATGACCCAAAATGCTCTCCTGACCCAAAGCCTAACCCAAAACCTCGATTCTACCAACACAAACCCTAACCCGAATCCTAACCCAAGTCCTCCCGTACCCCTACATGCACTCAAACCCTAACCCTAACCCCAACTCTAACTCTAAAAATGCGCTTGATTCTAACCCTAATCCTAACCCTACCCTAACACTAACCCTCGATTCTGCGAAGGCGAACCCTATACCTAACTCTAACCCTAACACTATCCTTAAATGCACTCGATTCTAATCCTCACCCTAAACATAACTCTAACCCGGACCCTAACCCTAACCCTTACATTAAATGCACTGGATTCTAACCATAACTCTAATACTAATGTGCTTGATTCTAACACTAACTCTAAATCGTCAATCTCAACACTAACCCTAACACTAAATGCACTCGATTCTAACGCAAAAGGCAATCCTGACCCTAACGGTAACCCTAACACTCAATTCTACGAAACCGAACCCTAAACCTAACTCTAACCCTAACACTATCCTTAAATGCTCTCGATTCTAATCCTGACCCTAATAAAACTAACCCTAACCCTAAGCCTAAATGCAGTGGATTCTAACCATAACTCTAACTGTAATGTGCTCGATTCTAAGCCTAACACTAAATCGTCAATCTCAACACTAACCCTAACCCTAAATGCACTCGATTCTAACCCGAAAGGCAATCCTGACCCTAAGCCTAACCCTAAACTTCGATTCTACCAACACAAACCCTAACTCTAATCCTAACCCTACCCCTACTTCTAATCCTAAATGCACTCTAACCCTACCCCTACCCCTAACACTAACCCTAACACTAACGAACTCTCACCCAAACTCTAACCCTAAATGTGCTCGATTCTAACCCTAACACTAAATCGACAATTTGAACACTAACCCAAAGCCTAAATACACTCGATTCTGATTCAAAATGCAATCCTGACCCTAAGCGTAAACCTAAACCTCGATTCTAACAACACAAACCTTAACCCTAATCCTAACCCTACCCCTACCACTAGCCCTAAAAGCGCTTTAACCCTAACCCGAACCCTAACGCTAACACTAAAACTGTGCTTGATTCTAACCCTAACCCTCACCCTAAGCCTAACCCTAAGCCTAACCCGCAATTCAACGAAAGCTAACCCTAAACCTAACACTAACCCTACCACTATCCTTAAATGGTCTCGATTCTAACCCTGACTCTAAACCTAACCGTAACCCTAACCCTAACACTAAGCCTAAGCCTAAAGGCACTGAATTCTTAGCATAACTCTATCCCTATATCTGCTTGATTCTAACGGTAAAACTAAATCATCAATTTCAACACTAACCCTAAGCCTAAGTGCACACGATTCTGATTCAAAATGCAATCCTGACCCTCAGCCTAACCCTAAACCTCGATTCTACCAACACAAACCTTAACCCTAATGCTAACCCTACTCCTACTCCTACCCCTAAATGCACTCTAAGCCATACACTAACGAAAACCAGAACACTAAAAATGCGCCTGATTCCAACCCTAACCCTAAGCCTAAGCCTAACCTTAAGCCTAACCCTCGATTCTACGGAAGCGAACGCTAAACCTAACTCTAACCCTAGCACTATCCTCAAATGCTCTAGATTTTAACCCTGACCCTAAACCTCACCCTAACCCTAACCGTAAGCCTAAATGCAGTAGATTCTAACCATAACTCTAACCTTACTGTGCTCGATTCTAAGCCTAACACTAAATCGTCAATCTCAACACTAACCCTAACCCTAAATGCACTCCATTCTAACCCAAAAGGCAATCCTGACCCTAAGCCTAAAATTAAACCTCGAATGTACCAACACAAACCTTAACCCTAATCTTAACTCTAACCCTACCACTAGCCCTAAAAGCACTTTAACCCTAACCTTCACCCTAACGCTAACACTAAAACTGTGCTTGATTCTAACCCTAACCCTCACCCTAAGCCTAACCCTAAGCCTAACCCTCGATTCAACAAAAGCTAACCCTAAACCTAACACTAACCCTAACACTATCCTTAAATGCTCTCAATTCTAACCCTGACTCTAAACCTAACCATAACCCTAACCCTCACCCTAACCCTAAAGGCACTGAATTCTAATCATAACTCTATCCCTATATCAGCTTGATTCTAACGCTAAAACTAAATCATCAATGTCAACACTAACCCTAACCCTAATCCTAACCCGACTCATACCCCTACCCCTAAATGCACTCTAATAGTAAGCCTACCCCAATCCTAATATTAAAAATGCACTTGATTCTACACCGAACCCGAACCCTAACCCTAACCCTAACCCTCCATTCCACAAAACCTCACCCTAAACATAACTCTGACACTAACATGATCCTTAAATACTCTCGATTCAAACCCTGACCCTAATAACTCTTACCCTACCCCTAACCCTAACCCTAACCCTAAATGCACTGAATTCTAACCACAACTCTATCCCTAAATGTGCTTGATTGTAATGCTAAAACTAAATCGTCAATTTCAACACTAACCCTAAGCCTAAATGCTCTGAATTATGACCCAAAATGCTCACCTGACCCAAAGCCTAACCCAAAACCTCGATTCTACCAACACAAACCCTAACCCGAATCCTAACCCAAGTCCTCCCGTACCCCTACATGCACTCAAACCCTAACCCTAACCCCAACCCTAACACTAAAAATGCACTTGATTCTAACCCTAATCCTAACCCTACCCTAACACTAACCCTCGATTCTGCGAAGGCTAACCCTATACCTAACTCTAACCCTAACACTATCCTTAAATGCACTCGATTCTAATCCTCACCCTAAACATAACTCTAACCCGGACACTAACCCTAACCCTTACCCTAAATGCACTGGATTCTAACCATAACTCTAATCCTAATGTGCTTGATTCTAACACTAACTCTAAATCGTCAATCTCAACCCTAACCCTAACACTAAATGCACTCGATTCTAACGCAAACGGCAATCCTGACCCTAACGGTAGCCCTAAAACTCAATTCTACGTAACCGAATCCTAAACCTAACTCTAACCCTAACACTATCCTTAAATGCTCTCGATTCTAATCCTGACCCTAATAAAACTAACCCTAACCCTAAGCCTAAATGCAGTGGATTCTAACCATAACTCTAACTGTAATGTGCTCGATTCTAAGCCTAACACTAAATCGTCAATCTCAACACTATCCCTAACCCTAAATGCACTCGATTCTAACCCGAAAGGCAATCCTGACCCTAAGCCTAACCCTAAACTTCGATTCTACCAACACAAACCCTAACACTAATCCTAACCCTACCCCTACTTCTAACCCTAAATGCATTCTAACCCTACCCCTACCCCTAACACTAACCCTAACACTAACGAATTCTTACCAAAAGTCTAACCCTAAATGTGCTCGATTCTAACCCTAACACCAAATCAACAAATTGAACACTAACCCAAAGCCTAAATACACTCGATTCTGATTCTAAATGCAATCCTGACCCTAAGCCTAACCCTAAACCTCGATTCTACCAACACAAACCTTAACCCTAATCCTAACCCTACCCCTACCACTAGCCCTAAAAGCACTTTAACCCTAACCGCACCCTAACGCTAACACTAAAACTGTGCTTGATTCTAACCCTAACCCTCACCCTAAGCCTAACCCTAAGCCTAACCCGCGATTCAACGAAAGCTAACCCTAAACCTAACACTAACCCTAGCACTATCCTTAAATGGTCTCGATTCTAACCCTGACACTAAACCTAACCGTAACCCTAACCCTAACCCTAAGCCTAACCCTAAAGGCACTGAATTCTAATCATAACTCTATCCCTATATCTGCTTGATTATAACGCTAAAACTAAATCATCAATTTCAACTCTAACCCTAACGCTAATCCTAACCTTACTCATAGCCCTACCCCTAAATGCACTCTAATCATAAGACTACCCCAATCCTAATATTAAAAATGCGCTTGATTCTAAACCGAACCCGAACCCTAACCCTAACCCTAACCCTCCATTCCACGAAATCGCACCCTAAACCTAACTCTGACACTAACACGATCCTTAAATACTCTCGATTCAAACACTGACCCTAATAACTCTTACCCTACCCCTAACCCTAACCCTAACCCTAAATGCACTGAATTCTAACCACAACTCTATCCCTAAATGTGCTTGATTGTAATGCTAAAACTAAATCGTCAATTTCAACACTAACCCTAAGCCTAAATGCTCTGAATTATGACCCAAAATGCTCTCCTGACGCAAAGCCTAACCCAAAACCTCGATTCTACCAACACAAACCCTAACCCGAATCCTAACCCAAGTCCTCCCGTACCCCTACATGCACTCAAACCCTAACCCTAACCCCAACCCTAACACTAAAAATGCGCTTGATTCTAACCCTAATCCTAACCCTAACCCTAACACTAACCCTCGATTCTGCGAAGGCTAACCCTATACCTAACTCTAACCCTAACACTATCCTTAAATGCACTCGATTCTAATCTTCACCCTAAACATAACCCGAACCCTGACCCTAACCCTAACCCTAACCCTAAATGCACTGGATTCTAACCATAACTCTAATCCTAATGTGCTTGATTCTAACACTAACTCTAAATCGTCAATCTCAACACTAACCCTAACCCTAAATGCACTCGATTCTAACGCAAAAGGAAATCCTGACCCTAACGGTAACCCTAACACTCAATTCTACGAAACCGAACCCTAAACCTAACTCTAACCCAAACACTATCCTTAAATGCTCTCGATTCTAATCCTGACCCTAATAAAACTAACCCTAACCCTAAGCCTAAATGCAGTGGATTCTAACCATAACTCTAACTGTAATGTGCTCGATTCTAAGCCTAACACTAAATCGTCAATCTCAACACTAACCCTAACCCTAAATGCACTCGATTCTAACCCGAAAGGCAATCCTGACCCTAAGCCTAACCCTAAACTTCGATTCTACCAACACAAACCCTAACACTAATCCTAACCCTACCCCTACTTCTAACCCTAAATGCACTCTAACCCTACCCCAACCCCTAACACTAACCCTAACACTAACGAATTCTTACCAAAACTCTAACCCTAAATGTGCTCGATTCTATCCCTAACACCAAATCGACAATTTGAACACTAACCCAAAGCCTAAATACACTCGATTCTGATTCAAAATGCAATCCTGACCCTAAGCGTAAACCTAAACCTCGATTCTACCAAAACAAACCTTAACCCTAATCCGAACCCTACCCTACCACTAGCCCTAAAAGCACTTTAACCCTAACCCGCACCCTAACGCTAACACTAAAACTGTGCTTGATTCTAACCCTAACCCTCACCATAAGCCCAACCCTAAGCCTAACCCTCGATTCAACGAAAGCTAACCCTAAACCTAACGGTAACCCTAGCACTATCCTTAAATGGTCTCGATTCTAACCCTGACTCTAAACCTAACCGTAACCCTAACCCTAACCCTAAGGTTAACCCTAAAGGCACTGAATTCTAATCATAACTCTATCCCTATATCTGCTTGATTCTAACGCTAAAACTAAATCATCAATTTCAACACTAACCCTAAGCCTAAGTGCACACGATTCTGATTCAAAATGCAATCCTGACCCTCAGCCTAACCCTAAACCTCGATTCTACTAACACAAACCTTAACCCTAATCCTAACCCTACTCCTACCCCTACCCGTAAATGCACTCTTAGCCATACACTAACGAAAACCAGAACACTAAAAATGCTCCTGATTCCAACCCTAACCCTAAGCCTAAGCCTAACCTTAAGCCTAACCCTCGATTCTACGGAAGCGAACGCTAAACCTAACTCTAACCCTAGCACTATCCTCAAATGCTCTACATTTTAACCCTGACCCTAAACCTCACCCTAACCCTAACCCTAAGCCTAAATGCAGTGGATTCTAACCATAACTCTAACTTTACTGTGCTCGATTCTAAGCCTAACACTAAATCGTCAATCTCAACACTAACCCTAACCCTAAATGCACTCGATTCTAACCCAAAAGGCAATCCTGACCCTAAGCCTAAACCTAAACCTCGAATCTACCAACACAAACCTTAACCCTAATCCTAACCCTAACCCTACCACTAGCCCTAAAAGCACTTTAACCCTAACTTTCACCCTAACGCTAACACTAAAACTGTGCTTGATTCTAACCCTAACCCTCACCCTAAGCCTAAACCTAAGCCTAACCCTCTATTCAACGAAAGCTAACCCTAAACCTAACACTAACCCTAACACTATCCTTAAATGCTCTCGATTCTAACCCTGACTCTAAACCAAACCATAACCCTAACCCTCACCCTAACCCTAAAGGCACTGAATTCTAATCATAACTCTATCCCTATATCTGCTTGATTCTACCGCTAAAACTAAATCATCAATTTCAACACTAACCCTAACCCTAATCCTAACCCTGCTCATAGCCCTACCCCAAAATGCACTCTAATCGTAAGCCTACCCCAATCCTAATATTAAAAATGCGCTTGATTCTAAACCGAACCCGAACCCTAACCCTAACCCTAACCCTCCATTCCACGAAACTTCACCCTAAACCTAACTCTGACACTAACACGATCCTTAAATACTCTCGATTCAAACCCTGGCCCTAATAACTCTTACCCTACCACTAACCCTAACCCTAACCCTAAATGCACTGAATTCTAACCACAACTCTATCCCTAACTGTGCTTGATTCTAATGCTAAAACTAAATCGTCAATTTCAACACTAACCCTAAGCTTAAATGCTCTGAATTATGACCCAAAATGCTCTCCTGACCCAAAGCCTAACCCAAAACCTCGATTCTACCAACACAAACCCTAACCCGAATCCTAACCCAAGTCCTCCCGTACCTCTACATGCACTCAAACCCTAACCCTAACCCCAACCCTAACACTAAAAATGCGATTGATTCTAACCCTAATCCTAACCCTAACCCTAACACTAAACCTCGATTCTACGAAAGCTAACCCTAAACCTAACTCTAACCCTAGCACTATCTTTAAATGCTCTCGATTCTAACCCTTACCCTAAACCTAACCCTAACCCTAAACCTAACTCTAATCCTAACAATAAATGCACTGAATTCTAATCGTAACTCTATTTCTAAATGTGCTTGGTTCTAACGCTAAAACTAAATCATCAATTTCAACACTAACACTAAGCCTAAATGCTCTGAATTATGACCCAAAATGCTCTCCTGACCCTAAGCCTCACCCAAAACCTCGAGTCTACCAACACAAACCCTAACCCTAATCCTAATCCTATCGCTACCCCTACCTCTAAATGCACTCTAACCCTAACACTAACCCTAACCCTAACACTAAAAAGGCGCGTCATTCTAACCCCTACCCTACCCCTAACACTAACCCTAACCCTAGCGAATTGTAACCATAACTCTAACCCTAAATGTTCTCGATTCTAATGCTAACACTAAATCGTCAATCTCATCACTAATTCTAACCCGGAATGCACTCGAATCTAACCCAAAATGCAATCCGGACCCTACGCCTAACCCTAAACCTCGATTCTACCACCACAAACCGTAACTCTAATCCTAACCCTACTCCTACCCCTACCCCTATATGCACTCTAATCGTAAGCCTACCCCAACCCTAATACTAAAAATGCGCTTGATTCTAAACCGAACCCCAACCCTAACCCTAACCCTAACCCTCGATTCTACGAAACCTCACCCTAAACCTAACTCTAACACTAACACGATCCTTAAATACTCTCGATTCAAACCCTGACCCTTATAACTCTTATCCTACCCCTAACCCTAACCCTAACCCTACATGCACTGAATTCTAACCATAACTATATCCCTAAATATGCTTGATTCTCACGCTAAAACTAAATCATCAATTTCAACAGTAACCCTAAGCCTAAGTGCTCTGAATTATGACCCAATATTCTCTCCTGACACAAAGCCTAACCGAAAACCTCGAATCTATCAACCCAAACCATAACCTGAATCCTAACCCAACTCCTCCCCTACCCCTAAATGCACTCAAACCCTAACCGTAACCCCAACCCTAACACTAAAAATGCACTTGATTCTAACCCTAATCCTAACCCTAACCCCAACACTAACACTAACCCTCGATTCTACGAAAGCTAACCCTATACCTAACTCTAACCCTAACACTATCCTTAAATGCACTCGATTCTAACCCTCACCCTAAACATAACCCTAACACTAACCCTAATTCTAACCCTAAATGCACTGGATTCTAACCATCACTTCAACCCTAAATGAGCTCGATTCTAACCCTAACACTAAATCGAGAATTTCAACACTATCCCTAAGCCTAAGTGCACTGGATTCTAACCCAAAAGCCATTCCTGACCCTAAGCCTAACCCTTAACCTCGATTCTACCAACACAAACCTTAACCCTAATCCTAACCATACCGCTACCACTAGCCCTAAAAGCACTTTAACCCTAACCCTCACCCTAACGCTAACACTAAAACTGTGCTTGATTGTAACCCTAACCCTCACCCTAAGCCTAACCCTAAGGCTGACCCTCGATTCTACGAAAGCTAACCCTAAACCTAACTCTAACCCTAGCACTGTCTTTAAATGCTCTCGATTCTAACCCTGACCCTAAACCTAACCCTAACCCTAAACCTAACCCTAATCCTAACAATAAATGCACTGAATTCTAATCATAACTCTTTCCCTAAATGTGCTTGGTTCTAACGTTAAAACTAAATCATCAATTTCAACAATAACCCTAAGCCTAAATGCTCTGAATTATGACCCAAAATGCTCTACCGACCCTAAGCCTCACCCAAAGCCTTGAGTCTACCAACACAAACCCTAACCCTAATCTTAATCCTATCGCTACCCGTACCTCTAAATGCACTCTAACCCTAACACTAACCCTAACCCTAACACTAAAAAGGCGCGTGAATTCTAACCCCTACCCTACCCCTAACCCTAACCCTTACCCTAGCGAATTGTAACCATAACTCTAACCCTAAATGTTCTCGATTCTAACCCTAACACTAAATCGTCATTCTAATCACTAACTCTAACCCGGAATGCACTCGATTCTAACCCAAAATGCAATCCGGACCCTACGCCTAACCCTAAACCTCGATTCTACCACCACAAACCGTAACCCTAATCCTAACCCTACTCCTACCCCTACCCCTGAATGCACTCTAATCGTAAGCCTACCCCAACCCTAATACTAAAAATGCGCTTGATTCTAAACCGAACCCGAACCCTAACCCTGACCCTAACCCTCGATTCTACGAAACCTCACCCTAAACCTAACTCTTACACTAACACGATCCTTAAATACTCTCGATTCAAACCCTGACCCTCATAGCTCTTACCCTACCCCTAACCCTAACCCTAACCCTACATGCACTAAATTCTAACCATAACTATATCCCTAAATGTGCTTGATTCTAACGCTAAAACTAAATCATCAATTTCAACAGTAACCCTAAGCCTAAATGCTCTGAATTATGATCCACAATGCTCTCCTGACCCAAAGCCTAACCCAAAACCTCGATTCTACCAAGACAAACCCTGACCCTAATCCTAACCCAACTTCTCCCCTAGCCCTAAATGCACTCAAACCCTAACCCTAACCCCAACCCTAACACTAAAAATGCAATTGATTCTAACCCGAACCCTAACCCTGACACTAACCCTCGATTCTACGAAAGCTAACCCTATACCTAACTCTAACCCTAACACTATCCTTAAATGCACTCGATTCTAACCCTCACCCTAAACATAACCCTAACACTAACCCTAATTCTAACCCTAAATGCACTGGATTCTAACCATCACTCCAACCCGAAATGAGCTCGATTCTAACCCTGACACTAAATCGACAATTTCAACACTATCCCTAAGCCTAAGTGTACTGGATTCTAACCCAAAAGCCATTCCTGACCCTAAGCCTAACCCTAAACCTCGATTCTACCAACACAAACCTTAACCCTAATCCTAACCGTACCGCTATCACTAGCCCTAAAAGCACTTTAACCCTAACCCTCACCCTAACGCTAACACTAAAACTGTGCTTGATTTTAACCCTAACCCTCACTCTAAGCCTAACCCTAAGGCTAACCCTCGATTCTACGAAAGCTAACCCTAAACCTAACTCTAACCTTAGCACTATCTTTAAAGGCTCTCGATTCTAACCCTGACCTTAAAACTAAACCTAACCCTAAACCTAACTCTAATCCTAACCCTAAATGCACTGAATTCTAATCATAACTCTATCCCTAAATGTGCTTGATTCTAACGCTAAAACTAAATCATCAATTTCAACACTAACCCTAAGCCTAAATGCTCTGAATTATGACCCAAAATGCTCTCCTGACCCTAAGCCTCACCCAAAACCTCGAGTCTACCAACACAAACCCTAACCCTAATCCTAATCCTATCGCTACCCCTAGCTCTAAATGCACTCTAACCCTAACACTAACCCTAACCCTAACACTAAAAAGGCGCGTCATTCTAACCCCTACCCTACCCCTAAACCTAACCCTAACCCTAGTGAATTGTCACCATAACTCTAACCCTAAATGTTCTCGATTCTAACCCTAACACAAAATCCTCAATCTCATCACTAATTCTAACCCAGAATGCACTCGATTCTAACCCAAAATGCAATCCGGACCCTACGCCTAACCCTAAACCTCGATTCTACCACCACAAACCGTAACCTTAATCCTAACCCTACTCCTACCCCTACCCCTGAATGCACTCTAATCGTAAGCCTACCCCAACCCTAATACTAAAAATGCGCTTGATTCTAAATCGAACCCCAACCCTAACCCTAACCCTAACCCTCGATTCTACGAAACCTCACCCTAAACCTAACTCTAACACTAACACGATCCTTAAATACTCTCGATTCAAACCCTGACCCTCATAACTCTTACCTTACCCCTAACCCTAACCCTAACCCTACATGCACTGAATTCTAACCATAACGATATCCCTAAATGTGCTTGATTCTAACGCTAAAACTAAATCATCAATTTCAACAGTAACCCTAAGCCTAAACGCTCTGAATTATGACCCAAAATGCTCTCCTGACCCTAAGCCTAAACCAAAACCTCGATTCTACGAACAAAAACCCTAACCCGAATCCTAACCCAACTCCTCCCCTACCCCTAAATGCACTCAAACCCTAACCCTGACCCCAACCCTAACACTAAAAATGCACTTGATTCTAACCCTAATCCTAACCCTAACACTAACCCTCGATTCTACGAAAGCTAACCCTCTACCTAACTCTAACCCTAACACTATCCTTAAATGCACTCGATTCTAACCCTCACCCTAAACATAACCCTAACACTAACCCTAATTCTAACCCTAAATGCACTGGATTCTAACCATCACTCCAACCCTAAATGAGCTCGATTCTAACCCTAACACTAAATCGACAATTTGAACACTATCCCTAAGCCTAAGTGCACTGGATTCTAGCCCGAAAGCCATTCCTGACCCTAAGCCTAACCGTAAACCTCGATTCTACCAACATAACCCTTAACCCTAATCCTAACCCTACCGCTACCACTAGCCCTAAAAGCACTTTACCCCTAACCCTCACCCTAACGCTAACACTAAAACTGTGCTTGATTGTAACCCTAACCGTCACCCTAAGCCTAACCCTAAGGCTAACCCTCGATTCTACGAAAGCTAACCCTAAACCTAACTCTAACCCTAGCATTATCTTTAAATGCTCTCGATTCTAACCCTGACCCTAAACCTAAACCTAACCCTAAACCTAACCCTAATCCTAACAATAAATGCACTGAATTCTAACCATAACTCTATCCCTAAATGTGCTTGGTTCTAACGCTAAAACTACATCATCAATTTCAACAGTAACCCTAAGCCTAAATGCTCTGAATTATGACCCAATATGCTCTCCTGACACAAAGCCTAACCGAAAACCTCGATTCTACCAACCCAAACCCTAACATGAATCCTAACCCAACTCCTCCCCTACCCCTAAATGCACTCAAACCCTAACCCTAACCCCAACCCTCTAAATGCACTCGATTCTAACGCAAAAGGAAATCCTGACCCTAACGGTAACCCTAACACTCAATTCTACGAAACCGAACCCTAAACCTAACTCTAACCCAAACACTATCCTTAAATGCTCTCGATTCTAATCCTGACCCTAATAAAACTAACCCTAACCCTAAGCCTAAATGCAGTGGATTCTAACCATAACTCTAACTGTAATGTGCTCGATTCTAAGCCTAACACTAAATCGTCAATCTCAACACTAACCCTAACCCTAAATGCACTCGATTCTAACCCGAAAGGCAATCCTGACCCTAAGCCTAACCCTAAACTTCGATTCTACCAACACAAACCCTAACACTAATCCTAACCCTACCCCTACTTCTAACCCTAAATGCACTCTAACCCTACCCCAACCCCTAACACTAACCCTAACACTAACGAATTCTTACCAAAACTCTAACCCTAAATGTGCTCGATTCTATCCCTAACACCAAATCGACAATTTGAACACTAACCCAAAGCCTAAATACACTCGATTCTGATTCAAAATGCAATCCTGACCCTAAGCGTAAACCTAAACCTCGATTCTACCAAAACAAACCTTAACCCTAATCCGAACCCTACCCTACCACTAGCCCTAAAAGCACTTTAACCCTAACCCGCACCCTAACGCTAACACTAAAACTGTGCTTGATTCTAACCCTAACCCTCACCATAAGCCCAACCCTAAGCCTAACCCTCGATTCAACGAAAGCTAACCCTAAACCTAACGGTAACCCTAGCACTATCCTTAAATGGTCTCGATTCTAACCCTGACTCTAAACCTAACCGTAACCCTAACCCTAACCCTAAGGTTAACCCTAAAGGCACTGAATTCTAATCATAACTCTATCCCTATATCTGCTTGATTCTAACGCTAAAACTAAATCATCAATTTCAACACTAACCCTAAGCCTAAGTGCACACGATTCTGATTCAAAATGCAATCCTGACCCTCAGCCTAACCCTAAACCTCGATTCTACTAACACAAACCTTAACCCTAATCCTAACCCTACTCCTACCCCTACCCGTAAATGCACTCTTAGCCATACACTAACGAAAACCAGAACACTAAAAATGCTCCTGATTCCAACCCTAACCCTAAGCCTAAGCCTAACCTTAAGCCTAACCCTCGATTCTACGGAAGCGAACGCTAAACCTAACTCTAACCCTAGCACTATCCTCAAATGCTCTACATTTTAACCCTGACCCTAAACCTCACCCTAACCCTAACCCTAAGCCTAAATGCAGTGGATTCTAACCATAACTCTAACTTTACTGTGCTCGATTCTAAGCCTAACACTAAATCGTCAATCTCAACACTAACCCTAACCCTAAATGCACTCGATTCTAACCCAAAAGGCAATCCTGACCCTAAGCCTAAACCTAAACCTCGAATCTACCAACACAAACCTTAACCCTAATCCTAACCCTAACCCTACCACTAGCCCTAAAAGCACTTTAACCCTAACTTTCACCCTAACGCTAACACTAAAACTGTGCTTGATTCTAACCCTAACCCTCACCCTAAGCCTAAACCTAAGCCTAACCCTCTATTCAACGAAAGCTAACCCTAAACCTAACACTAACCCTAACACTATCCTTAAATGCTCTCGATTCTAACCCTGACTCTAAACCAAACCATAACCCTAACCCTCACCCTAACCCTAAAGGCACTGAATTCTAATCATAACTCTATCCCTATATCTGCTTGATTCTACCGCTAAAACTAAATCATCAATTTCAACACTAACCCTAACCCTAATCCTAACCCTGCTCATAGCCCTACCCCAAAATGCACTCTAATCGTAAGCCTACCCCAATCCTAATATTAAAAATGCGCTTGATTCTAAACCGAACCCGAACCCTAACCCTAACCCTAACCCTCCATTCCACGAAACTTCACCCTAAACCTAACTCTGACACTAACACGATCCTTAAATACTCTCGATTCAAACCCTGGCCCTAATAACTCTTACCCTACCACTAACCCTAACCCTAACCCTAAATGCACTGAATTCTAACCACAACTCTATCCCTAACTGTGCTTGATTCTAATGCTAAAACTAAATCGTCAATTTCAACACTAACCCTAAGCTTAAATGCTCTGAATTATGACCCAAAATGCTCTCCTGACCCAAAGCCTAACCCAAAACCTCGATTCTACCAACACAAACCCTAACCCGAATCCTAACCCAAGTCCTCCCGTACCTCTACATGCACTCAAACCCTAACCCTAACCCCAACCCTAACACTAAAAATGCGATTGATTCTAACCCTAATCCTAACCCTAACCCTAACACTAAACCTCGATTCTACGAAAGCTAACCCTAAACCTAACTCTAACCCTAGCACTATCTTTAAATGCTCTCGATTCTAACCCTTACCCTAAACCTAACCCTAACCCTAAACCTAACTCTAATCCTAACAATAAATGCACTGAATTCTAATCGTAACTCTATTTCTAAATGTGCTTGGTTCTAACGCTAAAACTAAATCATCAATTTCAACACTAACACTAAGCCTAAATGCTCTGAATTATGACCCAAAATGCTCTCCTGACCCTAAGCCTCACCCAAAACCTCGAGTCTACCAACACAAACCCTAACCCTAATCCTAATCCTATCGCTACCCCTACCTCTAAATGCACTCTAACCCTAACACTAACCCTAACCCTAACACTAAAAAGGCGCGTCATTCTAACCCCTACCCTACCCCTAACACTAACCCTAACCCTAGCGAATTGTAACCATAACTCTAACCCTAAATGTTCTCGATTCTAATGCTAACACTAAATCGTCAATCTCATCACTAATTCTAACCCGGAATGCACTCGAATCTAACCCAAAATGCAATCCGGACCCTACGCCTAACCCTAAACCTCGATTCTACCACCACAAACCGTAACTCTAATCCTAACCCTACTCCTACCCCTACCCCTATATGCACTCTAATCGTAAGCCTACCCCAACCCTAATACTAAAAATGCGCTTGATTCTAAACCGAACCCCAACCCTAACCCTAACCCTAACCCTCGATTCTACGAAACCTCACCCTAAACCTAACTCTAACACTAACACGATCCTTAAATACTCTCGATTCAAACCCTGACCCTTATAACTCTTATCCTACCCCTAACCCTAACCCTAACCCTACATGCACTGAATTCTAACCATAACTATATCCCTAAATATGCTTGATTCTCACGCTAAAACTAAATCATCAATTTCAACAGTAACCCTAAGCCTAAGTGCTCTGAATTATGACCCAATATTCTCTCCTGACACAAAGCCTAACCGAAAACCTCGAATCTATCAACCCAAACCATAACCTGAATCCTAACCCAACTCCTCCCCTACCCCTAAATGCACTCAAACCCTAACCGTAACCCCAACCCTAACACTAAAAATGCACTTGATTCTAACCCTAATCCTAACCCTAACCCCAACACTAACACTAACCCTCGATTCTACGAAAGCTAACCCTATACCTAACTCTAACCCTAACACTATCCTTAAATGCACTCGATTCTAACCCTCACCCTAAACATAACCCTAACACTAACCCTAATTCTAACCCTAAATGCACTGGATTCTAACCATCACTTCAACCCTAAATGAGCTCGATTCTAACCCTAACACTAAATCGAGAATTTCAACACTATCCCTAAGCCTAAGTGCACTGGATTCTAACCCAAAAGCCATTCCTGACCCTAAGCCTAACCCTTAACCTCGATTCTACCAACACAAACCTTAACCCTAATCCTAACCATACCGCTACCACTAGCCCTAAAAGCACTTTAACCCTAACCCTCACCCTAACGCTAACACTAAAACTGTGCTTGATTGTAACCCTAACCCTCACCCTAAGCCTAACCCTAAGGCTGACCCTCGATTCTACGAAAGCTAACCCTAAACCTAACTCTAACCCTAGCACTGTCTTTAAATGCTCTCGATTCTAACCCTGACCCTAAACCTAACCCTAACCCTAAACCTAACCCTAATCCTAACAATAAATGCACTGAATTCTAATCATAACTCTTTCCCTAAATGTGCTTGGTTCTAACGTTAAAACTAAATCATCAATTTCAACAATAACCCTAAGCCTAAATGCTCTGAATTATGACCCAAAATGCTCTACCGACCCTAAGCCTCACCCAAAGCCTTGAGTCTACCAACACAAACCCTAACCCTAATCTTAATCCTATCGCTACCCGTACCTCTAAATGCACTCTAACCCTAACACTAACCCTAACCCTAACACTAAAAAGGCACGTGAATTCTAACCCCTACCCTACCCCTAACCCTAACCCTTACCCTAGCGAATTGTAACCATAACTCTAACCCTAAATGTTCTCGATTCTAACCCTAACACTAAATCGTCATTCTAATCACTAACTCTAACCCGGAATGCACTCGATTCTAACCCAAAATGCAATCCGGACCCTACGCCTAACCCTAAACCTCGATTCTACCACCACAAACCGTAACCCTAATCCTAACCCTACTCCTACCCCTACCCCTGAATGCACTCTAATCGTAAGCCTACCCCAACCCTAATACTAAAAATGCGCTTGATTCTAAACCGAACCCGAACCCTAACCCTGACCCTAACCCTCGATTCTACGAAACCTCACCCTAAACCTAACTCTTACACTAACACGATCCTTAAATACTCTCGATTCAAACCCTGACCCTCATAGCTCTTACCCTACCCCTAACCCTAACCCTAACCCTACATGCACTAAATTCTAACCATAACTATATCCCTAAATGTGCTTGATTCTAACGCTAAAACTAAATCATCAATTTCAACAGTAACCCTAAGCCTAAATGCTCTGAATTATGATCCACAATGCTCTCCTGACCCAAAGCCTAACCCAAAACCTCGATTCTACCAAGACAAACCCTGACCCTAATCCTAACCCAACTTCTCCCCTAGCCCTAAATGCACTCAAACCCTAACCCTAACCCCAACCCTAACACTAAAAATGCAATTGATTCTAACCCGAACCCTAACCCTGACACTAACCCTCGATTCTACGAAAGCTAACCCTATACCTAACTCTAACCCTAACACTATCCTTAAATGCACTCGATTCTAACCCTCACCCTAAACATAACCCTAACACTAACCCTAATTCTAACCCTAAATGCACTGGATTCTAACCATCACTCCAACCCGAAATGAGCTCGATTCTAACCCTGACACTAAATCGACAATTTCAACACTATCCCTAAGCCTAAGTGTACTGGATTCTAACCCAAAAGCCATTCCTGACCCTAAGCCTAACCCTAAACCTCGATTCTACCAACACAAACCTTAACCCTAATCCTAACCGTACCGCTATCACTAGCCCTAAAAGCACTTTAACCCTAACCCTCACCCTAACGCTAACACTAAAACTGTGCTTGATTTTAACCCTAACCCTCACTCTAAGCCTAACCCTAAGGCTAACCCTCGATTCTACGAAAGCTAACCCTAAACCTAACTCTAACCTTAGCACTATCTTTAAAGGCTCTCGATTCTAACCCTGACCTTAAAACTAAACCTAACCCTAAACCTAACTCTAATCCTAACCCTAAATGCACTGAATTCTAATCATAACTCTATCCCTAAATGTGCTTGATTCTAACGCTAAAACTAAATCATCAATTTCAACACTAACCCTAAGCCTAAATGCTCTGAATTATGACCCAAAATGCTCTCCTGACCCTAAGCCTCACCCAAAACCTCGAGTCTACCAACACAAACCCTAACCCTAATCCTAATCCTATCGCTACCCCTAGCTCTAAATGCACTCTAACCCTAACACTAACCCTAACCCTAACACTAAAAAGGCGCGTCATTCTAACCCCTACCCTACCCCTAAACCTAACCCTAACCCTAGTGAATTGTCACCATAACTCTAACCCTAAATGTTCTCGATTCTAACCCTAACACAAAATCCTCAATCTCATCACTAATTCTAACCCAGAATGCACTCGATTCTAACCCAAAATGCAATCCGGACCCTACGCCTAACCCTAAACCTCGATTCTACCACCACAAACCGTAACCTTAATCCTAACCCTACTCCTACCCCTACCCCTGAATGCACTCTAATCGTAAGCCTACCCCAACCCTAATACTAAAAATGCGCTTGATTCTAAATCGAACCCCAACCCTAACCCTAACCCTAACCCTCGATTCTACGAAACCTCACCCTAAACCTAACTCTAACACTAACACGATCCTTAAATACTCTCGATTCAAACCCTGACCCTCATAACTCTTACCTTACCCCTAACCCTAACCCTAACCCTACATGCACTGAATTCTAACCATAACGATATCCCTAAATGTGCTTGATTCTAACGCTAAAACTAAATCATCAATTTCAACAGTAACCCTAAGCCTAAACGCTCTGAATTATGACCCAAAATGCTCTCCTGACCCTAAGCCTAAACCAAAACCTCGATTCTACGAACAAAAACCCTAACCCGAATCCTAACCCAACTCCTCCCCTACCCCTAAATGCACTCAAACCCTAACCCTGACCCCAACCCTAACACTAAAAATGCACTTGATTCTAACCCTAATCCTAACCCTAACACTAACCCTCGATTCTACGAAAGCTAACCCTCTACCTAACTCTAACCCTAACACTATCCTTAAATGCACTCGATTCTAACCCTCACCCTAAACATAACCCTAACACTAACCCTAATTCTAACCCTAAATGCACTGGATTCTAACCATCACTCCAACCCTAAATGAGCTCGATTCTAACCCTAACACTAAATCGACAATTTGAACACTATCCCTAAGCCTAAGTGCACTGGATTCTAGCCCGAAAGCCATTCCTGACCCTAAGCCTAACCGTAAACCTCGATTCTACCAACATAACCCTTAACCCTAATCCTAACCCTACCGCTACCACTAGCCCTAAAAGCACTTTACCCCTAACCCTCACCCTAACGCTAACACTAAAACTGTGCTTGATTGTAACCCTAACCGTCACCCTAAGCCTAACCCTAAGGCTAACCCTCGATTCTACGAAAGCTAACCCTAAACCTAACTCTAACCCTAGCATTATCTTTAAATGCTCTCGATTCTAACCCTGACCCTAAACCTAAACCTAACCCTAAACCTAACCCTAATCCTAACAATAAATGCACTGAATTCTAACCATAACTCTATCCCTAAATGTGCTTGGTTCTAACGCTAAAACTACATCATCAATTTCAACAGTAACCCTAAGCCTAAATGCTCTGAATTATGACCCAATATGCTCTCCTGACACAAAGCCTAACCGAAAACCTCGATTCTACCAACCCAAACCCTAACATGAATCCTAACCCAACTCCTCCCCTACCCCTAAATGCACTCAAACCCTAACCCTAACCCCAACCCTAACACTAAAAATGCACTTGATTCTAACCCTAACCCTAACCCTAACCCTAACCCTAACGCTCAATTCTACGAAACCGAACCCTAAACCTAACTCTAACCCAAACACTATCCTTAAATGCTCTCGATTCTAATCCTGACCCTAATAAAACTAACCCTAACCCTAAGCCTAAATGCAGTGGATTCTAACCATAACTCTAACTGTAATGTGCTCGATTCTAAGCCTAACACTAAATCGTCAATCTCAACACTAACCCTAACCCTAAATGCACTCGATTCTAACCCGAAAGGCAATCCTGACCCTAAGCCTAACCCTAAACTTCGATTCTACCAACACAAACCCTAACACTAATCCTAACCCTACCCCTACTTCTAACCCTAAATGCACTCTAACCCTACCCCAACCCCTAACACTAACCCTAACACTAACGAATTCTTACCAAAACTCTAACCCTAAATGTGCTCGATTCTATCCCTAACACCAAATCGACAATTTGAACACTAACCCAAAGCCTAAATACACTCGATTCTGATTCAAAATGCAATCCTGACCCTAAGCGTAAACCTAAACCTCGATTCTACCAAAACAAACCTTAACCCTAATCCGAACCCTACCCCTACCACTAGCCCTAAAAGCACTTTAACCCTAACCCGCACCCTAACGCTAACACTAAAACTGTGCTTGATTCTAACCCTAACCCTCACCATAAGCCCAACCCTAAGCCTAACCCTCGATTCAACGAAAGCTAACCCTAAACCTAACGGTAACCCTAGCACTATCCTTAAATGGTCTCGATTCTAACCCTGACTCTAAACCTAACCGTAACCCTAACCCTAACCCTAAGGTTAACCCTAAAGGCACTGAATTCTAATCATAACTCTATCCCTATATCTGCTTGATTCTAACGCTAAAACTAAATCATCAATTTCAACACTAACCCTAAGCCTAAGTGCACACGATTCTGATTCAAAATGCAATCCTGACCCTCAGCCTAACCCTAAACCTCGATTCTACTAACACAAACCTTAACCCTAATCCTAACCCTACTCCTACCCCTACCCGTAAATGCACTCTTAGCCATACACTAACGAAAACCAGAACACTAAAAATGCTCCTGATTCCAACCCTAACCCTAAGCCTAAGCCTAACCTTAAGCCTAACCCTCGATTCTACGGAAGCGAACGCTAAACCTAACTCTAACCCTAGCACTATCCTCAAATGCTCTACATTTTAACCCTGACCCTAAACCTCACCCTAACCCTAACCCTAAGCCTAAATGCAGTGGATTCTAACCATAACTCTAACTTTACTGTGCTCGATTCTAAGCCTAACACTAAATCGTCAATCTCAACACTAACCCTAACCCTAAATGCACTCGATTCTAACCCAAAAGGCAATCCTGACCCTAAGCCTAAACCTAAACCTCGAATCTACCAACACAAACCTTAACCCTAATCCTAACCCTAACCCTACCACTAGCCCTAAAAGCACTTTAACCCTAACTTTCACCCTAACGCTAACACTAAAACTGTGCTTGATTCTAACCCTAACCCTCACCCTAAGCCTAAACCTAAGCCTAACCCTCTATTCAACGAAAGCTAACCCTAAACCTAACACTAACCCTAACACTATCCTTAAATGCTCTCGATTCTAACCCTGACTCTAAACCAAACCATAACCCTAACCCTCACCCTAACCCTAAAGGCACTGAATTCTAATCATAACTCTATCCCTATATCTGCTTGATTCTACCGCTAAAACTAAATCATCAATTTCAACACTAACCCTAACCCTAATCCTAACCCTGCTCATAGCCCTACCCCAAAATGCACTCTAATCGTAAGCCTACCCCAATCCTAATATTAAAAATGCGCTTGATTCTAAACCGAACCCGAACCCTAACCCTAACCCTAACCCTCCATTCCACGAAACTTCACCCTAAACCTAACTCTGACACTAACACGATCCTTAAATACTCTCGATTCAAACCCTGGCCCTAATAACTCTTACCCTACCACTAACCCTAACCCTAACCCTAAATGCACTGAATTCTAACCACAACTCTATCCCTAACTGTGCTTGATTCTAATGCTAAAACTAAATCGTCAATTTCAACACTAACCCTAAGCTTAAATGCTCTGAATTATGACCCAAAATGCTCTCCTGACCCAAAGCCTAACCCAAAACCTCGATTCTACCAACACAAACCCTAACCCGAATCCTAACCCAAGTCCTCCCGTACCTCTACATGCACTCAAACCCTAACCCTAACCCCAACCCTAACACTAAAAATGCGATTGATTCTAACCCTAATCCTAACCCTAACCCTAACACTAAACCTCGATTCTACGAAAGCTAACCCTAAACCTAACTCTAACCCTAGCACTATCTTTAAATGCTCTCGATTCTAACCCTTACCCTAAACCTAACCCTAACCCTAAACCTAACTCTAATCCTAACAATAAATGCACTGAATTCTAATCGTAACTCTATTTCTAAATGTGCTTGGTTCTAACGCTAAAACTAAATCATCAATTTCAACACTAACACTAAGCCTAAATGCTCTGAATTATGACCCAAAATGCTCTCCTGACCCTAAGCCTCACCCAAAACCTCGAGTCTACCAACACAAACCCTAACCCTAATCCTAATCCTATCGCTACCCCTACCTCTAAATGCACTCTAACCCTAACACTAACCCTAACCCTAACACTAAAAAGGCGCGTCATTCTAACCCCTACCCTACCCCTAACACTAACCCTAACCCTAGCGAATTGTAACCATAACTCTAACCCTAAATGTTCTCGATTCTAATGCTAACACTAAATCGTCAATCTCATCACTAATTCTAACCCGGAATGCACTCGAATCTAACCCAAAATGCAATCCGGACCCTACGCCTAACCCTAAACCTCGATTCTACCACCACAAACCGTAACTCTAATCCTAACCCTACTCCTACCCCTACCCCTATATGCACTCTAATCGTAAGCCTACCCCAACCCTAATACTAAAAATGCGCTTGATTCTAAACCGAACCCCAACCCTAACCCTAACCCTAACCCTCGATTCTACGAAACCTCACCCTAAACCTAACTCTAACACTAACACGATCCTTAAATACTCTCGATTCAAACCCTGACCCTTATAACTCTTATCCTACCCCTAACCCTAACCCTAACCCTACATGCACTGAATTCTAACCATAACTATATCCCTAAATATGCTTGATTCTCACGCTAAAACTAAATCATCAATTTCAACAGTAACCCTAAGCCTAAGTGCTCTGAATTATGACCCAATATTCTCTCCTGACACAAAGCCTAACCGAAAACCTCGAATCTATCAACCCAAACCATAACCTGAATCCTAACCCAACTCCTCCCCTACCCCTAAATGCACTCAAACCCTAACCGTAACCCCAACCCTAACACTAAAAATGCACTTGATTCTAACCCTAATCCTAACCCTAACCCCAACACTAACACTAACCCTCGATTCTACGAAAGCTAACCCTATACCTAACTCTAACCCTAACACTATCCTTAAATGCACTCGATTCTAACCCTCACCCTAAACATAACCCTAACACTAACCCTAATTCTAACCCTAAATGCACTGGATTCTAACCATCACTTCAACCCTAAATGAGCTCGATTCTAACCCTAACACTAAATCGAGAATTTCAACACTATCCCTAAGCCTAAGTGCACTGGATTCTAACCCAAAAGCCATTCCTGACCCTAAGCCTAACCCTTAACCTCGATTCTACCAACACAAACCTTAACCCTAATCCTAACCATACCGCTACCACTAGCCCTAAAAGCACTTTAACCCTAACCCTCACCCTAACGCTAACACTAAAACTGTGCTTGATTGTAACCCTAACCCTCACCCTAAGCCTAACCCTAAGGCTGACCCTCGATTCTACGAAAGCTAACCCTAAACCTAACTCTAACCCTAGCACTGTCTTTAAATGCTCTCGATTCTAACCCTGACCCTAAACCTAACCCTAACCCTAAACCTAACCCTAATCCTAACAATAAATGCACTGAATTCTAATCATAACTCTTTCCCTAAATGTGCTTGGTTCTAACGTTAAAACTAAATCATCAATTTCAACAATAACCCTAAGCCTAAATGCTCTGAATTATGACCCAAAATGCTCTACCGACCCTAAGCCTCACCCAAAGCCTTGAGTCTACCAACACAAACCCTAACCCTAATCTTAATCCTATCGCTACCCGTACCTCTAAATGCACTCTAACCCTAACACTAACCCTAACCCTAACACTAAAAAGGCACGTGAATTCTAACCCCTACCCTACCCCTAACCCTAACCCTTACCCTAGCGAATTGTAACCATAACTCTAACCCTAAATGTTCTCGATTCTAACCCTAACACTAAATCGTCATTCTAATCACTAACTCTAACCCGGAATGCACTCGATTCTAACCCAAAATGCAATCCGGACCCTACGCCTAACCCTAAACCTCGATTCTACCACCACAAACCGTAACCCTAATCCTAACCCTACTCCTACCCCTACCCCTGAATGCACTCTAATCGTAAGCCTACCCCAACCCTAATACTAAAAATGCGCTTGATTCTAAACCGAACCCGAACCCTAACCCTGACCCTAACCCTCGATTCTACGAAACCTCACCCTAAACCTAACTCTTACACTAACACGATCCTTAAATACTCTCGATTCAAACCCTGACCCTCATAGCTCTTACCCTACCCCTAACCCTAACCCTAACCCTACATGCACTAAATTCTAACCATAACTATATCCCTAAATGTGCTTGATTCTAACGCTAAAACTAAATCATCAATTTCAACAGTAACCCTAAGCCTAAATGCTCTGAATTATGATCCACAATGCTCTCCTGACCCAAAGCCTAACCCAAAACCTCGATTCTACCAAGACAAACCCTGACCCTAATCCTAACCCAACTTCTCCCCTAGCCCTAAATGCACTCAAACCCTAACCCTAACCCCAACCCTAACACTAAAAATGCAATTGATTCTAACCCGAACCCTAACCCTGACACTAACCCTCGATTCTACGAAAGCTAACCCTATACCTAACTCTAACCCTAACACTATCCTTAAATGCACTCGATTCTAACCCTCACCCTAAACATAACCCTAACACTAACCCTAATTCTAACCCTAAATGCACTGGATTCTAACCATCACTCCAACCCGAAATGAGCTCGATTCTAACCCTGACACTAAATCGACAATTTCAACACTATCCCTAAGCCTAAGTGTACTGGATTCTAACCCAAAAGCCATTCCTGACCCTAAGCCTAACCCTAAACCTCGATTCTACCAACACAAACCTTAACCCTAATCCTAACCGTACCGCTATCACTAGCCCTAAAAGCACTTTAACCCTAACCCTCACCCTAACGCTAACACTAAAACTGTGCTTGATTTTAACCCTAACCCTCACTCTAAGCCTAACCCTAAGGCTAACCCTCGATTCTACGAAAGCTAACCCTAAACCTAACTCTAACCTTAGCACTATCTTTAAAGGCTCTCGATTCTAACCCTGACCTTAAAACTAAACCTAACCCTAAACCTAACTCTAATCCTAACCCTAAATGCACTGAATTCTAATCATAACTCTATCCCTAAATGTGCTTGATTCTAACGCTAAAACTAAATCATCAATTTCAACACTAACCCTAAGCCTAAATGCTCTGAATTATGACCCAAAATGCTCTCCTGACCCTAAGCCTCACCCAAAACCTCGAGTCTACCAACACAAACCCTAACCCTAATCCTAATCCTATCGCTACCCCTAGCTCTAAATGCACTCTAACCCTAACACTAACCCTAACCCTAACACTAAAAAGGCGCGTCATTCTAACCCCTACCCTACCCCTAAACCTAACCCTAACCCTAGTGAATTGTCACCATAACTCTAACCCTAAATGTTCTCGATTCTAACCCTAACACAAAATCCTCAATCTCATCACTAATTCTAACCCAGAATGCACTCGATTCTAACCCAAAATGCAATCCGGACCCTACGCCTAACCCTAAACCTCGATTCTACCACCACAAACCGTAACCTTAATCCTAACCCTACTCCTACCCCTACCCCTGAATGCACTCTAATCGTAAGCCTACCCCAACCCTAATACTAAAAATGCGCTTGATTCTAAATCGAACCCCAACCCTAACCCTAACCCTAACCCTCGATTCTACGAAACCTCACCCTAAACCTAACTCTAACACTAACACGATCCTTAAATACTCTCGATTCAAACCCTGACCCTCATAACTCTTACCTTACCCCTAACCCTAACCCTAACCCTACATGCACTGAATTCTAACCATAACGATATCCCTAAATGTGCTTGATTCTAACGCTAAAACTAAATCATCAATTTCAACAGTAACCCTAAGCCTAAACGCTCTGAATTATGACCCAAAATGCTCTCCTGACCCTAAGCCTAAACCAAAACCTCGATTCTACGAACAAAAACCCTAACCCGAATCCTAACCCAACTCCTCCCCTACCCCTAAATGCACTCAAACCCTAACCCTGACCCCAACCCTAACACTAAAAATGCACTTGATTCTAACCCTAATCCTAACCCTAACACTAACCCTCGATTCTACGAAAGCTAACCCTCTACCTAACTCTAACCCTAACACTATCCTTAAATGCACTCGATTCTAACCCTCACCCTAAACATAACCCTAACACTAACCCTAATTCTAACCCTAAATGCACTGGATTCTAACCATCACTCCAACCCTAAATGAGCTCGATTCTAACCCTAACACTAAATCGACAATTTGAACACTATCCCTAAGCCTAAGTGCACTGGATTCTAGCCCGAAAGCCATTCCTGACCCTAAGCCTAACCGTAAACCTCGATTCTACCAACATAACCCTTAACCCTAATCCTAACCCTACCGCTACCACTAGCCCTAAAAGCACTTTACCCCTAACCCTCACCCTAACGCTAACACTAAAACTGTGCTTGATTGTAACCCTAACCGTCACCCTAAGCCTAACCCTAAGGCTAACCCTCGATTCTACGAAAGCTAACCCTAAACCTAACTCTAACCCTAGCATTATCTTTAAATGCTCTCGATTCTAACCCTGACCCTAAACCTAAACCTAACCCTAAACCTAACCCTAATCCTAACAATAAATGCACTGAATTCTAACCATAACTCTATCCCTAAATGTGCTTGGTTCTAACGCTAAAACTACATCATCAATTTCAACAGTAACCCTAAGCCTAAATGCTCTGAATTATGACCCAATATGCTCTCCTGACACAAAGCCTAACCGAAAACCTCGATTCTACCAACCCAAACCCTAACATGAATCCTAACCCAACTCCTCCCCTACCCCTAAATGCACTCAAACCCTAACCCTAACCCCAACCCTAACACTAAAAATGCACTTGATTCTAACCCTAATCCTAACCCTAACCCTAACACTAACACTAACCCTCGATTCTACGAAAGCTAACCCTATACCTAACTCTAACCCTAACACTACCCTTAAATGCACTCGATTCTAACCCTCACCCTAAACATACCTCTAACCCTAACCCTAATTTTAACCCTAAATGAACTGGATTCTAACCATCACTCCAACCCTTAATGAGCTCGATTCTAACCCTAACACTAAATCGACAATTTCAACACTATCCCTAAGCCTAAGTGCACTGGATTCTAACCCAAAAGCCATTCCTGACCCTAAGCCTAACCCTAAACCTCGATTCTACCAACATAACCCTTCACCCTAATCCTAACCCTACCGCTACCACTAGCCCTAAAAGCACTTTAACCCTAACCCTCACCCTAACGCTAACACTAAAACTGTGCTTGATGGTAACCCTAACCCTCACCCTAAGCCTAACCCTAAGGCTAACCCTCGATTCTACGAAAGCTAACCCTAAACCTAACTCTAACCCTAGCACTATCTTTAAAAGCCCTCGATTCTAACCCTTATCCTAAACCTAAACCTAACCGAAAACCTAACTCTAATCCTAACCCTAAATGCACTGAATTCTAATCATAACTCTATCCCTAAATGTGCTTGGTTCTAACGCTAAAACTAAATCATCAATTTCAACACTAACCCGAAGCCTAAATGCTCTGAATTATGACCCAAAATGCTCTCCTGACCCTAAGCCTCACCCAAAACCTCGAGTCTACCAACACAAACCCTAACCCTAATCCTAGTCCTATCGCTACCCCCACCTCTAAATGCACTCTAACCCTAACACTAACCCTAACCCTAACACTAAAAAGGCGCGTGATTCTAACCCCTACCCTACCCCTAAACCTAACCCTAACCCTAGCGAATTGTAACCATAACTCTAACCCTAAATGTTCTCGATTCTAACGCTAACATTAAATCGTCAATCTCATCACTAATTCTAACCCGGAATGCACTCGATTCTAACCCAAAATGCAATCCGGACCCTACGCCTAACCCTAAACCTCGATTCTACCACCACAAACCGTAACCCTAATCCTAACCCTACTCCTACCCCTACCCCTGAATGCACTCTAATCGTAAGCCTACCCCAACCCTAATACTAAAAATGCGCTTGATTCTAAACCGAACCCCAACCCTAACCCTAACCCTAACCCTCGATTCTACGAAACCTCACCCTAAACCTAACTCTAACACTAACACGATCCTTAAATACTCTCGATTCAAACCCGGACCCTAATAACTCTTACCCTACCCCTAACCCTAACCCTAACCCTACATGCACTGAATTCTAACCATAACTATATCCCTAAATGTGCTTGATTCTAACGGTAAAACTAAATCATCAATTTCAACAGTAACCCTAAGCCTAAATGCTCTGAATTATGACCCAAAATGCTCTCCTGACCCAAAGCCTAACCCAAAACCTCGATTCTACCGAGACAAACCCTAACCTGAATCCTAACCCAACTCCTCCCCTACCCCTAAATGCACTCAAACCCTAACCCTAACCCCAACCCTAACACTAAAAATGCACTTGATTCTAACCCTAATCCTAACCCTAACCCTAACCCTAACACTAACCCTCGATTCTACGAAAGCTAACCCTATACCTAACTCTAACCCTAACACTATCCTTAAATGCACTCGATTCTAACACTCACCCTAAACATAACCCTAACTCTGACCCTAATTCTAACCCTAAATGCACTGGATTCTAACCATCACTCCAACCCCAAATGAACTCGATTCTAACCCTAACACTAAATCGACAATTTCAACACTAACCCTAAGCCTAAGTGCACTGGATTCTAACCCAAAAGCCATTCCTGACCCTAAGCCTAACCCTTAACCTCGATTCTACCAACACAAACCTTAAGCCTAATCCTAACCGTACCGCTACCACTAGCCCTAAAAGCACTTTAACCCTAACCCTCACCCTAACGCTAACACTAAAACTATGCTTGATTGTAACCCTAACCCTCACCCTAAGGCTAACCCCCGATTCTACGAAAGCTAACCCTAAACCTAACTCTGACCCTAGCACTGTCTTTAAATGCGCTCGATTCTAACCCTGACGCTAAACCTAACCCTAACCCTAAACCTAACCCTAATCCTAACAATAAATGCACTGAATTCTAATCATAACTCTATCCCTAAATGTGCTTGCTTCTAACGCTAAAACTAAATCATCAATTTCAACACTAACCCTAAACGTAAATGCTCTGAATTATGACCCAAAATGCTCTACCGACCCTAAGCCTCACCCAAAACCTCGAGTCTACCAACACAAACCCTAACCCTAATCCTAATCCTACCGCTACCCCTACCTCTAAATGCACTCTAACCCTAACACTAAAAAGGCGCATGATTCTAACCCCTACCCTGCCCCTAACCCTAACCCTCACCCTAGCGACTTGTAACCATAACTCTAACCCTAAATGTTCTCGATTCTAACCCTAACACTAAATCGTCAATCTCATCACTAACTCTAACCCGGAATGCACTCGATTCTAACCCAAAAGGCAATCCTGACCCTAAGCCCAAACCTAAAACTCGATTCTACCACCACAAACCGTAACCCTTATCCTAACCCTACTCCTACCCCTACCCCTAAATGTACTCTAATCGTAACCCTACCCCAACCCTAATACTAAAAACGAGCTTGATTCTAAAACGAACCAGAACCCTAACACTAATCCTCACCCTCGATTCTATGAAACCTAACCCTGAACCTAACTCTAACACTAACACGATCCTTAAATACTCTCGATTCAAACCCTGACCCTAATAAACCTTACCCTACCCCTAACCCTAACCCTAACCCTAAACGCACTGAATTCTAACAATAACTCTATCCCTAAATGTGCTTGATTGTAACGCTAAAACTAAATCGTCAATTTCAACACAAACCCTAAGCCTAAATCCTCTGAATTATGACCCAAAATGCTCTCCTGACCCAAAGCCTAACCCAATACCTCGATTCTACCAACACAAACCCTAACCTGAATCCTAACCCAACTCCTCCCCTACCCCTAAATGCACTCAAACCCTAACCGTAACCCCAACCCTAACACTAAAAATGCGCTTGATTCTAACCCTAATCCTAACCCTAACCCTAACACTGACGCTCGATTCTACGAAGGCTAACCCTATATCTAACTCTAACCCTAACACTATCCTTAAATGCACTCCATTCTAACCGTCACCCTAAACATAACCCTAACCCTAACACTAATCCTAACCCTAAATGCAATGGATTCTACCCATAACTCCAATCCTAATGTGCTTGATTCTAACACTAACTCTAAATCGTCAATCTCAACACTAACCCTAACCCCAAATGCACTCGATTCTAACCCAAAAGTCAATCCTGACCCTAACGCTAACCCTAACCCTCACTTCTGCGAAACCTAACCCTAAACCTAACTCTAACCCTAACACTATCCTTAAATGCTCTCGATTCTAATCCTGACCCTAATAAAACTAACCCTAAGCCTAAGCCTAAATGCAGTGGATTCTAACCATAACTCTAACCCTAATGTGCTCGATTCTAAGCCTAACACTAAATCGTCAATCTCAACACTAACCCTAACCCTAAATGCACTCGATTTTAACCCAAAAGGCAATCATGACTGTAAGCCTAACCCTAATCTTCGATTCTGACAACACAAACCCTAACACTAATCCTAGTTTTACCCCTACCCCTAGCCCTCAATGCACTCTAACCCTACCCCTACCCCTAACACTAACCCTATCCCTAACGAATTCTAACCAAAACTATAACCCTAAATGTGCTCGATTCTAACCCTAACACTAAATCGTCAATCTCATCACTAACTCTAACCCGGAATGCACTCGATTCTAACCCAAAAGGCAATCCTGACCCTAAGCCCAACCCTAAACCTCGATTCTACCACCACAAACCGTAACCCTAATCCTAACCCTACTCCTACCCCTACCCCTAAATGCACTCTAATCGTAACCCTACCCCAACCCTAATACTAAAAATGCGCTTGATTCTAAACCGAACCAGAACCCTAACACTAATCCTAACCCTCGATTCTATGAAACCTAACCCTAAACCTAACTCTAACACTAACACGATCCTTAAATGCTCTCGATTGAAACCCTGACCCTAATAACCCTTACCCTACCCCTAACCCTAACCCTAACACTTAACGCACTGAATTCTAACCATAACTCTATCCCTAAATGTGCTTGATTCGAACGTTAAAACTAAATCGTCAATTTCAACACTAACCCTAAGCCTAAATGCTCTGAATTACGAACCAAAATGCTCTCCTGACCCTAAGCCTAACCCAAAACCTCGATTCTACCAACACAAACGCTAACCCTAATCCTAACCCAACTCCTCCCCTACCCCTAAATGCACTTAAACCCTAACCCTAACCCCAAGCCTAACACTAAAAATGCACTTGATTCTAACCCTAATCCTAACCCTAACACTAACCCTAACACTAACCCTCGATTCTACGAAAGCCAACCCTATACCTAACTCTAACCCTAACACTATCCTTAAATGCACACGAGTCTAACCCTCACCCTAAACATAACCCTAACCCTAACCCTAATTCTAACCCTAAATGCACTGGATTCTAACCATCACTCTAACCTTAAATGAACTCGATTCTAACCCTATCACTAAATCGACAATTTCAACACTATACCTAAGCCTAAGTGCACTGGATTCTAACCCAAAAGCCATTCCTGACCCAAAGCCTAACCCTAAACCTCGATTCTACCAACAAAAACCTTAACCCTAATCCTAACCCTATTAATACCCCTACCACTAAATACACTCTAAGTAATACCCTGACGAAAACCACAACACTAAAAATGCGCCTGATTCTAACCCTAACCCTAACCCTAAGCCTTACCTTAAGCCTAAACCTCGATTCTACGAAAGCGAACGCTAAACCTAACTCTAACCCTAGCACTATCCTTAAATGCTCTCGATTTTAACCCTGACCCTAACCCTAACACTAACCCTAACCCTAACCCTAATCCTAAATGCACTGAATTCTAACCATAACTCTAACCCTAAATGTGCTCGATTCAAACCCTAACACTAAATCGTCAATTTGAACACTAAGCCAAAGCCTAAATACACTCGATTCTGATCCAAAATGCAATCCTGACCCTAAGCTTAAACCTAAACCTCGATTCTACCCACACAAACCTTAACCCTAATCCTAACCCTACTCCTATCCCCACCTCTATATGCACTCTAACCCTAACTTTAACCCAAACCCTAACACTAAAAATGCGCTTGATTCTAACACTAACCCTAACCCTAACCCTCAATTCTACGAAACCTAACCCTAAACCTAACTCTAACCCTAACACTATCCTTAAATGCTCTCGATTCTAATCTTGACCTCAATAACCCTAACCCTAAGCCTAAGCCTAAATGCAGTGGATTCTAACCATAACTCTAACCTTACTGTGCTCGATTCTAAGCCTACCACTAAATTGTCAATCTCAACACTAATCCTAACCCTAAATGCACTCGATCCTAACCCAAAATGCAATCCTGACCCTAAGCCTAAACCTAAACCTCGAATCTATCAACACAAACCTTAACCCTAATCCTAACCCTAACCCTACCACTACCCCAAAAAGCACTTTAACCCTAACCCTCACCTTAACGCTAACACTAAAACTGTGCTTGATTCTAACCCTAACCCTCACCCTAAGCCTAACCCTAAGCCTAACCCTCGATTCTAGGAAAGCTAACCCTAAACCTAACTCTAACCTTAGCACGATCCTTAAATGCTCTCGATTCTAACCCTGACCCTAAACCTAACCCTTACCCTAACCCTAATCCTAACCCTAAATGCACTGAATTCTAATCATAACTCTATCCCTAAATGTGCTTGGTTCTAACGCTAAAACTAAAGCATCAATTTCAACACTAACCCTAAGCCTAAAGGCTCTGAATTATGATCCAAAATGCTCTCCTGACCCTAAGCCTCACCCAAAATCTCGATTCTACAAGCACAACCCTAACCCTAATCCAAACCCTACCGCTACCGATACCTCTAAATGCACTCTAACCCTAACACTAACCCTAACCCTAACACTAAAAAGGCGCATGATTCTAACCCCTATCCTACCCCTAACCCTAACCCTAACCTCAGCGAATTGTAACCATAACTCTAACCCTAAATGTTCTGGATTCTAACCCTAACACTAAATCGTCAATCTCATCACTAACTCTAACCCGGAATGCACTCGATTCTAACCCAAAAGGCAATCCTGACCCTAAGCCCAACGCTAAACCTCGATTCTACCACCACAAACCGTAACCCTAATCCTAACCCTACTCCTACCCCTACTCCTAAATGTACTCTAATCGTAACCCTACCCCAACCCTAATACTAAAAACGAGCTTGATTCTAAACCGAACCAGAACCCTAGCCCTAACCCTCACACTAACCCTCGATTCTACGAAGGCTAACCCTATACCTAACTCTACCCCTAACACTATACCTAAATGCACTCGATTCTAACCCTCACCCTGAACATAACCCTAACCCTAACCCTAATCCTAACCCTAAATGCACTGGATTCTACCCATAACTCCAATCCTAATGTGCTTGATTCTAACACTAACTCTAAATCGTCAATCTCAACACTAACCCTAACCCCAAATGCACTCGATTCTAACCCAAAAGTCAATCCTGACCCTAACGCTAACCCTAACCCTCACTTCTGCGAAACCTAACCCTAAACCTAACTCTAACCCTAACACTATCCTTAAATGCTCTCGATTCTAATCCTGACCCTAATAAAACTAACCCTAAGCCTAAGCCTAAATGCAGTGGATTCTAACCATAACTCTAACCCTAATATGCTCGATTCTAAGCCTAACACTAAATCGTCAATCTCAACACTAACCCTAACCCTAAATGCACTCGATTTTAACCCAAAAGGCAATCATGACTGTAAGCCTAACCCTAATCTTCGATTCTGACAACACAAACCCTAACACTAATCCTAGTTTTACCCCTACCCCTAGCCCTCAATGCACTCTAACCCTACCCCTACCCCTAACACTAACCCTATCCCTAACGAATTCTAACCAAAACTATAACCCTAAATGTGCTCGATTCTAACCCTAACACTAAATCGTCAATCTCATCACTAACTCTAACCCGGAATGCACTCGATTCTAACCCAAAAGGCAATCCTGACCCTAAGCCCAACCCTAAACCTCGATTCTACCACCACAAACCGTAACCCTAATCCTAACCCTACTCCTACCCCTACCCCTAAATGCACTCTAATCGTAACCCTACCCCAACCCTAATACTAAAAATGCGCTTGATTCTAAACCGAACCAGAACCCTAACACTAATCCTAACCCTCGATTCTATGAAACCTAACCCTAAACCTAACTCTAACACTAACACGATCCTTAAATGCTCTCGATTGAAACCCTGACCCTAATAACCCTTACCCTACCCCTAACCCTAACCCTAACACTTAACGCACTGAATTCTAACCATAACTCTATCCCTAAATGTGCTTGATTCGAACGTTAAAACTAAATCGTCAATTTCAACACTAACCCTAAGCCTAAATGCTCTGAATTACGAACCAAAATGCTCTCCTGACCCTAAGCCTAACCCAAAACCTCGATTCTACCAACACAAACGCTAACCCTAATCCTAACCCAACTCCTCCCCTACCCCTAAATGCACTTAAACCCTAACCCTAACCCCAAGCCTAACACTAAAAATGCACTTGATTCTAACCCTAATCCTAACCCTAACACTAACCCTAACACTAACCCTCGATTCTACGAAAGCCAACCCTATACCTAACTCTAACCCTAACACTATCCTTAAATGCACACGAGTCTAACCCTCACCCTAAACATAACCCTAACCCTAACCCTAATTCTAACCCTAAATGCACTGGATTCTAACCATCACTCTAACCTTAAATGAACTCGATTCTAACCCTATCACTAAATCGACAATTTCAACACTATACCTAAGCCTAAGTGCACTGGATTCTAACCCAAAAGCCATTCCTGACCCAAAGCCTAACCCTAAACCTCGATTCTACCAACAAAAACCTTAACCCTAATCCTAACCCTATTAATACCCCTACCACTAAATACACTCTAAGTAATACCCTGACGAAAACCACAACACTAAAAATGCGCCTGATTCTAACCCTAACCCTAACCCTAAGCCTTACCTTAAGCCTAAACCTCGATTCTACGAAAGCGAACGCTAAACCTAACTCTAACCCTAGCACTATCCTTAAATGCTCTCGATTTTAACCCTGACCCTAACCCTAACACTAACCCTAACCCTAACCCTAATCCTAAATGCACTGAATTCTAACCATAACTCTAACCCTAAATGTGCTCGATTCAAACCCTAACACTAAATCGTCAATTTGAACACTAAGCCAAAGCCTAAATACACTCGATTCTGATCCAAAATGCAATCCTGACCCTAAGCTTAAACCTAAACCTCGATTCTACCCACACAAACCTTAACCCTAATCCTAACCCTACTCCTATCCCCACCTCTATATGCACTCTAACCCTAACTTTAACCCAAACCCTAACACTAAAAATGCGCTTGATTCTAACACTAACCCTAACCCTAACCCTCAATTCTACGAAGCCTAACCCTAAACCTAACTCTAACCCTAACACTATCCTTAAATGCTCTCGATTCTAATCTTGACCTCAATAACCCTAACCCTAAGCCTAAGCCTAAATGCAGTGGATTCTAACCATAACTCTAACCTTACTGTGCTCGATTCTAAGCCTACCACTAAATTGTCAATCTCAACACTAATCCTAACCCTAAATGCACTCGATCCTAACCCAAAATGCAATCCTGACCCTAAGCCTAAACCTAAACCTCGAATCTATCAACACAAACCTTAACCCTAATCCTAACCCTAACCCTACCACTACCCCAAAAAGCACTTTAACCCTAACCCTCACCTTAACGCTAACACTAAAACTGTGCTTGATTCTAACCCTAACCCTCACCCTAAGCCTAACCCTAAGCCTAACCCTCGATTCTAGGAAAGCTAACCCTAAACCTAACTCTAACCTTAGCACGATCCTTAAATGCTCTCGATTCTAACCCTGACCCTAAACCTAACCCTTACCCTAACCCTAATCCTAACCCTAAATGCACTGAATTCTAATCATAACTCTATCCCTAAATGTGCTTGGTTCTAACGCTAAAACTAAAGCATCAATTTCAACACTAACCCTAAGCCTAAAGGCTCTGAATTATGATCCAAAATGCTCTCCTGACCCTAAGCCTCACCCAAAATCTCGATTCTACAAGCACAACCCTAACCCTAATCCAAACCCTACCGCTACCGATACCTCTAAATGCACTCTAACCCTAACACTAACCCTAACCCTAACACTAAAAAGGCGCATGATTCTAACCCCTATCCTACCCCTAACCCTAACCCTAACCTCAGCGAATTGTAACCATAACTCTAACCCTAAATGTTCTCGATTCTAACCCTAACACTAAATCGTCAATCTCATCACTAACTCTAACCCGGAATGCACTCGATTCTAACCCAAAAGGCAATCCTGACCCTAAGCCCAACGCTAAACCTCGATTCTACCACCACAAACCGTAACCCTAATCCTAACCCTACTCCTACCCCTACTCCTAAATGTACTCTAATCGTAACCCTACCCCAACCCTAATACTAAAAACGAGCTTGATTCTAAACCGAACCAGAACCCTAGCCCTAACCCTCACACTAACCCTCGATTCTACGAAGGCTAACCCTATACCTAACTCTACCCCTAACATTATACCTAAATGCACTCGATTCTAACCCTCACCCTGAACATAACCCTAACCCTAACCCTAATCCTAACCCTAAATGCACTGGATTCTACCCATAACTCCAATCCTAATGTGCTTGATTCTAACACTAACTCTAAATCGTCAATCTCAACACTAACCCTAACCCCAAATGCACTCGATTCTAACCCAAAAGTCAATCCTGACCCTAACGCTAACCCTAACCCTCACTTCTGCGAAACCTAACCCTAAACCTAACTCTAACCCTAACACTATCCTTAAATGCTCTCGATTCTAATCCTGACCCTAATAAAACTAACCCTAAGCCTAAGCCTAAATGCAGTGGATTCTAACCATAACTCTAACCCTAATATGCTCGATTCCAAGCCTAACACTAAATCGTCAATCTCAACACTAACCCTAACCCTAAATGCACTCGATTTTAACCCAAAAGGCAATCATGACTGTAAGCCTAACCCTAATCTTCGATTCTGACAACACAAACCCTAACACTAATCCTAGTTTTACCCCTACCCCTAGCCCTCAATGCACTCTAACCCTACCCCTACCCCTAACACTAACCTTATCCCTAACGAATTCTAACCAAAACTATAACCCTAAATGTGCTCGATTCTAACCCTAACACTAAATCGTCAATCTCATCACTAACTCTAACCCGGAATGCACTCGATTCTAACCCAAAAGGCAATCCTGACCCTAAGCCCAACCCTAAACCTCGATTCTACCACCACAAACCGTAACCCTAATCCTAACCCTACTCCTACCCCTACCCCTAAATGCACTCTAATCGTAACCCTACCCCAACCCTAATACTAAAAATGCGCTTGATTCTAAACCGAACCAGAACCCTAACACTAATCCTAACCCTCGATTCTATGAAACCTAACCCTAAACCTAACTCTAACACTAACACGATCCTTAAATGCTCTCGATTCAAACCCTGACCCTAATAACCCTTACCCTACCCCTAACCCTAACCCTAACACTTAACGCACTGAATTCTAACCATAACTCTATCCCTAAATGTGCTTGATTCGAACGTTAAAACTAAATCGTCAATTTCAACACTAACCCTAAGCCTAAATGCTCTGAATTACGAACCAAAATGCTCTCCTGACCCTAAGCCTAACCCAAAACCTCGATTCTACCAACACAAACGCTAACCCTAATCCTAACCCAACTCCTCCCCTACCCCTAAATGCACTTAAACCCTAACCCTAACCCCAAGCCTAACACTAAAAATGCACTTGATTCTAACCCTAATCCTAACCCTAACACTAACCCTAACACTAACCCTCGATTCTACGAAAGCCAACCCTATACCTAACTCTAACCCTAACACTATCCTTAAATGCACACGAGTCTAACCCTCACCCTAAACATAACCCTAACCCTAACCCTAATTCTAACCCTAAATGCACTGGATTCTAACCATCACTCTAACCTTAAATGAACTCGATTCTAACCCTATCACTAAATCGACAATTTCAACACTATACCTAAGCCTAAGTGCACTGGATTCTAACCCAAAAGCCATTCCTGACCCAAAGCCTAACCCTAAACCTCGATTCTACCAACAAAAACCTTAACCCTAATCCTAACCCTATTAATACCCCTACCACTAAATACACTCTAAGTAATACCCTGACGAAAACCACAACACTAAAAATGCGCCTGATTCTAACCCTAACCCTAACCCTAAGCCTTACCTTAAGCCTAAACCTCGATTCTACGAAAGCGAACGCTAAACCTAACTCTAACCCTAGCACTATCCTTAAATGCTCTCGATTTTAACCCTGACCCTAACCCTAACACTAACCCTAACCCTAATCCTAAATGCACTGAATTCTAACCATAACTCTAACCCTAAATGTGCTCGATTCAAACCCTAACACTAAATCGTCAATTTGAACACTAAGCCAAAGCCTAAATACACTCGATTCTGATCCAAAATGCAATCCTGACCCTAAGCTTAAACCTAAACCTCGATTCTACCCACACAAACCTTAACCCTAATCCTAACCCTACTCCTATCCCCACCTCTATATGCACTCTAACCCTAACTTTAACCCAAACCCTAACACTAAAAATGCGCTTGATTCTAACACTAACCCTAACCCTAACACTCAATTCTACAAAACCTAACCCTAAACCTAACTCTAACCCTAACACTATCCTTAAATGCTCTCGATTCTAATCTTGACCTCAATAACCCTAACCCTAAGCCTAAGCCTAAATGCAGTGGATTCTAACCATAACTCTAACCTTACTGTGCTCGATTCTAAGCCTACCACTAAATTGTCAATCTCAACACTAATCCTAACCCTAAATGCACTCGATCCTAACCCAAAATGCAATCCTGACCCTAAGCCTAAACCTAAACCTCGAATCTATCAACACAAACCTTAACCCTAATCCTAACCCTAACCCTACCACTACCCCAAAAAGCACTTTAACCCTAACCCTCACCTTAACGCTAACACTAAAACTGTGCTTGATTCTAACCCTAACCCTCACCCTAAGCCTAACCCTAAGCCTAACCCTCGATTCTAGGAAAGCTAACCCTAAACCTAACTCTAACCTTAGCACGATCCTTAAATGCTCTCGATTCTAACCCTGACCCTAAACCTAACCCTTACCCTAACCCTAATCCTAACCCTAAATGCACTGAATTCTAATCATAACTCTATCCCTAAATGTGCTTGGTTCTAACGCTAAAACTAAAGCATCAATTTCAACACTAACCCTAAGCCTAAAGGCTCTGAATTATGATCCAAAATGCTCTCCTGACCCTAAGCCTCACCCAAAATCTCGATTCTACAAGCACAACCCTAACCCTAATCCAAACCCTACCGCTACCGATACCTCTAAATGCACTCTAACCCTAACACTAACCCTAACCCTAACACTAAAAAGGCGCATGATTCTAACCCCTATCCTACCCCTAACCCTAACCCTAACCTCAGCGAATTGTAACCATAACTCTAACCCTAAATGTTCTCGATTCTAACCCTAACACTAAATCGTCAATCTCATCACTAACTCTAACCCGGAATGCACTCGATTCTAACCCAAAAGGCAATCCTGACCCTAAGCCCAACGCTAAACCTCGATTCTACCACCACAAACCGTAACCCTAATCCTAACCCTACTCCTACCCCTACTCCTAAATGTACTCTAATCGTAACCCTACCCCAACCCTAATACTAAAAACGAGCTTGATTCTAAACCGAACCAGAACCCTAGCCCTAACCCTCACACTAACCCTCGATTCTACGAAGGCTAACCCTATACCTAACTCTACCCCTAACACTATACCTAAATGCACTCGATTCTAACCCTCACCCTGAACATAACCCTAACCCTAACCCTAATCCTAACCCTAAATGCACTGGATTCTACCCATAACTCCAATCCTAATGTGCTTGATTCTAACACTAACTCTAAATCGTCAATCTCAACACTAACCCTAACCCTAAATGCACTCGATTCTAAACAAAAAGTCAATCCTGACCCTAACGCTAACCCTAACCCTCACTTCTACGAAAGCTAACACTAAACCTAACTCTAACCCTAACACTATCCTTAAATGCTCTCGATTCTAATCCTGACCCTAATAAAACTAACCCTAAGCCTAAGCCTAAATGCAGTGGATTCTAACCATAACTCTAACCCTAATATGTTCGATTCTAAGCCTAACACTAAATCGTCAAGCTCAACACTAACCCTAACCCTAAATGCACTCGATTCTAACCCAAAAGACAATCCTGACCGTAACCCTAACCCTAAACTTCGATTCTGACAACACAAACCCTAAGCCTAATCCTAATTCTACCCCTACCCCTATCCCTCAATGAACTCTAACCCTACCACTACCCCTAACATTAACCTTAACCCTAACGAATTCTAACCAGAACTCTAACCCTGAATGTACTCGAGTCTAACCCTAACACTAAATCGTCAATCTCATCACTAACTCTAACCCGGAATGCACTCGATTCTAACCCAAAATGCAATCTGGACCGTACGCCTAACCCTAAACCTCGATTCTACCACCACAAACCGTAACCCTAATCCTAACCCTACTCCTACCCTTACCCCTAAATGCACTCTAATCGTAACCCTATCCCAACCCTAATACTAAAAATGTCCGTGATTCTAATTCTAATCCTCATCCTAACTCTAAGCTTAACACTAACTCTCGATTCTACGAAAGCTAACACTATACCTAACTCTAAACCTAACACTATCCTTAAATGCACTCGATTCTAACCCTCACCTTGAACATAACCCTATCTCTACCCCTAATCCTAACCCTAAATGCACTGGATTCTAACTATAGCTCTAACCCTAATGCGCACTATTATAACCCTAACACTAAATCGTCCATCTCAACACTAAGGCTAATGCTAAATGCACTCGACTCTAACACAAAAGGCAATCCTGACCCTAAGCCTAACCCTAAACCTCGATTCTACCAACACAAACCCTAACCCTAATCCTAACCCTACTCCTATCCCTACCTCTATATGCACTCTAACCCTGACCCTAACCCAACCTCTAACACTAAAAATGCGCTTGATTCTAACCCGAACCCTAATCCGAACCCTAACCCTAGCCCTCAATTCTACGAAACCTAACCCTAAACCTAACTCTAACAATAACACTATCCTTAAATGCTCTCGATACTAATCCTGACCCTAATGACCCTAACCCTAACCCTAAGCTTAATTGCAGTGGATTCTAATCATAGCTCTAACCCTAATGTGCTCGATACTAACCCTAACACCAAATCGTCAATTTCAACACTGTCCCTAAGCCTAAAGGCACTGGATTCTAACCTAAAAGACATTCCTGACCCTAAGCCTAACCCTAAACATCGATTCTACCAACACAAACCTTAACCCTAATCCTAACCCTACTCCTACCCCTACCCCTAAATGCACTCTAAGTCATACCTTAATGAAAACCAGAACACTAAAAATGCGCCTTATTCTAACCCTAAGCCTCAAACTAAGCCTAACCTTAAGCCGAACACTCGATGGTACGAAAGCAAACGCTAAACCCAGCTCTAACCCTAACACTGTCCTTAAATGCTCTTGATTTTAACCCTGACCCTAACGCTAACCCTAACCCTAACCCTAACCCTAAATGCACTGAATTCTAAGCATAACTCTAACCCTAAATGTGCTCGATTCAAACCCTAACACTGAATCGTCAATTTGAACACTAACCCAAAGCCTAAATACACTCGATTCTGATCCAAAATGCAATCCTGACCCTAAGCCTAAACCGAAACCTCGATTCTACCCTCACTAACCCTAACCCAAATCCTAATCCTACCGCTACCCCCTACCGCTAAATGCACTCTAACCCTAACACTAACCCTAACCATAACACTAAAAAGGCGCGTGATTCTAACCACTACCCTACCCCTAACCTTAACCCTAACCCCAACGAATTCTAACCATAACTCTAACCCTAAATGTGCTCGATTCTAACCCTAACACTAAATCGTCAATCTCATCACTAACTCTAACCCGAAATGCACTCGATTCTAACCCAAAACGCAATCCTGAGCCTAAGCCCAACCCTAAACCTCGATTCTACCACCACAAACCCTAACCCTAATCCTAACCCTACTCCTACCCAACCCCTAAATGTACTCTAATCGTAACCCTACCCCAACCCTAATACTAAAAATGCGCTTGATTCTAAACCGATCCAGAACCCTAACACTAATCCTAACCCTCGATTCTATGAAACCTAACCCTGAACCTAACTCTAACACTAACACGATCCTTAAATACTCTCGATTCAAACACTTGCCCTAATAAAGCTTACCCTACCCCTACCCCTAACCCTAACCCTAAACGCACTGAATTCTAACCATAACTCTATCCCTAAATGGGCTTGATTCTAACGCTAAAACTAAATCGTCAATTTCAACACTAACCCTAAGCCTCAATCCTCTGAATTATGACCCAAAATGCTCTCCTGGCCGTAAGCCTAACCCAAAACCTCGATTCTACCAACACAAACCCTAACCCTATTTCTAACCCAACTCCTCCCCTACCTCTAAATGCACTCAAACCCTAACCCTAACCCCAAGCCTAACACTAAATATGCACTTGATTCTAACTCTAATCCTAACCCTAACCGTCACCCTAACACTAACCCTAGATTCTACGAAAGCTAACCCTATACCTAACTCTAACCCTAACACTATCCTAAAATGCACTCGATTCTAACCCTCACCCTAAACATAACCCTAACCCTAACCCTAATCCTAACCCTACTCCTATCCAGGCCTCTATATGCACTCTAACCCTAACCCTAACCGAACCCCTAACACTAAAAATGCGCTTGATTCTAACCCTAACCATAACCCTAACCCTAACCCTAACCATCAATTCTACGAAACCTAACCCTACACCTAACTCTAAACCTAAAACTATCCTTAAATGCTATCGATTCTAATACTGACCCTAATAACCCTAACCCTAACGCTAAGCTTAAATGCAGTGGATTCTAACCATAACTCTAACCCTCATGTGCTTGATTCTAAGCCTAACACTAAATCGTCAATCTCAACACTAACCATAACCCTAAATGCACTCGATTCTAACCCAAAAGGCAATCCTGACCCTGAGCCTAACCCTAAACTTCGATTCTAAAAACACAAATCCTAACCCTAATCTTAACCTTACCCCTACTCCTACCCCTAAATGTACTCTAACCTTACCCCCACCATTAACACTAACCCTAATCCTAACGAATACTAACCAAAACTCTTACCCTAAATGTGCTCGACTCTAACCCTAACACTAAATCGACAATTTCAACACTATCCCTAAGCCTAAATGCACTGAATTCTATCCCAAAAGCCATTCCTGACCCTAACAATAACCCTAAACCTCGATTCTACCAACACAAACCTTAACCCTAATCCTAACCATACTCCTGTCCCTACCTCTATATGCACTCAAACCCTAACCCTAACCCATACCCTAACACTAAAAATGCGCTTGATTCTAACCCTAACCCTAACCCTAACCCTAACCCTAACGCTCAGTTCTACGAAACCTAACCCTAAACCTAACTCTAACCCTAACACTATCCTTAAATGCTCTCTATTCTAATCCTGACCCTAATAACCCTAACCCTAACCCTAAGCCTAAATGCAGTGGATTCTAACCATAACTCTAACCTTAATGTGCACGATTCTAAGCCTAACACTAAATCGTCAATCTCAAGAATAACCCTAACCCTAAATGCACTCGATTCTAACCCAAAAGGCAATCCTGACCCTAAGCATAACCCTAAACTTCGATGCTACCATCACAAACCATAACCCTAACCCTAACCCTAACCCTAATCGTCGATTCTAAGAAAGCTAACCCTAACCTTACTCTAACCCTAACACTATCCTTAAATGCACTCAATTCTAACCCTCAACCTAAACATAACCGTCATCCTAACCTAATCCCTGACCCTAAATGCACTGGATTCTAAGCATAACTCTAACCCTAATGTGCTCGATTCTCAGCCTAACACTAAATCGTCAATCTCAACACTAACTCTAACCCTAAATGCACTCGATTCTAATCCAAAAGGCAATCCTGACCCTAAGCCTAACCTTAAACCTAGATTCTACCAACACACACCTTAACCCTAATCCTAACCCAATTTCTCCCCTACCCCTAAATGCACTGAAACCCTAACCCTAACCCCAACCCTAACACTAAAAATGCGCTTAATTCTAACACTAATCCTAACCATAACCCTAACCCAAACCCTAACCCTCGATTCTACGAAAGCTAACCCTAAACCTAACTCTAACACTAACACCATCCTTAAATACTCTCGATTCCAACCGTGACCCTAATAACCCTAACCCTAATCCTAACCCTAAATGCATTAAATTCTAACCATAACTCTAACGCTAATGTGCTCGTTTCTAACGCTAACACTAAATCACCAATCTCAACACAAACTGTAACCCTAAATGCACTCGATTCTAATCCAAAAGGCAATCCTGACCCTAAGCCTAAGCCTGACCCTCAATTCTACCAACAAAAACCCTAACCCTAATCCTAACCCTAGTCCTACCCCTACCCATGAATGCCCTCTAACCCTAACGCTAACCCTAACCTTAACACAAATAATGACCTTGATTCTAACCCTAACCATAACCCTAACCCTAACCCTAATACTCAATTCTACGAAACCTAACCCTAAACCTAACTCTAACCCTAACACTATCCTTAAATGCTCTCGATTCTAATACTGACCCTAATAACCCTAACCCTAACCCTAAGCCTAAATGCAGTGGATTCTAACCATATCTCTAACTGTAATGTTCTTGATTCTAACCCTAACACTAATTCGTCAATCTCAACAGGAAACTTAAGCCTAAATGCACTCGATTCTAACCCAAAAGGCAATCCTGACCCTGAGCCTAACCATAAACTTCGATACTACCAACACTAACCCTTACCTTAATTCTAACCATGCCCCACCCCCTACCGCTAAATGCACTCTAAGTATACCTCTAACACTAATTCGAACCCTAACCCTAACCCTAACCCTAACAATAAACCTCGAATCTACGAAGGATAACCCTATACCTAACTCTAACCCTAACACTATCCTTAAATGCACTGGATTCTAACCCTCACCCTAAACATAACCCTAACACTAACCCTAATCTTAACCCTAAATGCACTGGATTCCAACCTTAACTCTAATCCTAATGTGCTTGATTCTAACACTAACTCTAAATCGTCAATCTCAACACTAACTCTAACCCTAAATGCACTTGATTCTAACCCAAAAGGCAATCCTGACCTTAACGCTAACCCTAAACCTCGATTCTACGAAAGCTAATGCTATACATAACTCTACCGCTAACATTATCCTTAAATGCACTCGATTCTAACCCTCACCGTGAACACAACTCTAAACCTAACCTTAATTCTAACCCTAAATGCACTGGATTCTAACGATAACTCTAACCCTAATGTGCTCGATTATAACCCTAACACTAAATCGTCAATCTCAACACTAAGCCTAACCCTAAATGCACTCGATTCTAACCTGAAACACAATCCAGACCCTAAGCCCAACCCTAAACTTCGATTCTACCAACAAAAACCCTAACACTAATCCTAACCCTATCCCTACTCCTCTCTACCCCTACCCCTACCCTTAACACTAACCCTAACCCTAACGAATTCTAACCAAAATTCTAACCCTAACTGTGCTCGATTCTAACCCTAACACTAAATCGTCAAATTCAACACTATTCCTAAGCCTAAATGCACTGGATTCTAACTCAAAAACCATTCCTGACCCTGAACCTAACCGTAAACCACGATGCTACCAACAGAAACCTTAACCCTAATCCTAACCCTACTCCTACCCGTAGACCTAAATGCACTCTAAGCCATACCGTAACGAAAAGCAGAACACTAAAAATGCGCCCTGATTCTAACCCTAAAACTAAGCCTAAGCCTAACCTTAAGCCTAACCGTCGATTCTACGAAAGCGAACGCTAAACCTAACTCTAACCCCTAGCACTATCCTTAAATGCTCTCGATTTTAACCCCTGACTCTAAACCTAACCCTAACCCTAACTCTAACCTTAAATGCACTGAATTCTCACCATAACTCTAACCCTAAATGTGCTCGATTCAAACCCTAACGCTAAATTGTCAATTTGAACACTAAATCAAAGCCTAAATACACTGGATTCTGATCCAAAATGCAATCCTGACCCTAAGCCTAAACCTAAACCTCGATTCTACCAACACAAACCTTAACCGGAATCCTAACCCTACCCCTACCACTAGCCCTAAAAGCACTTTAACCCTAACCCTCACCCTAACGCTAACACAAAAACTGTGCTTGATTCTAACCCTAACCCCTCACCCTAAGCCTAACCATAAGCCTAACCCTCGATTCTAGAAAGCTAACCCTAAACCTAACTCTAACCCTAGCACTATCCTTAAATGCTCTCGATTGTAACCCTGACCCCTAAACCTAACCCTAGCCCCTACCCCTAACCCTAACGCCTAACCCTAAATGCGCTAAATTCTAACCAAAACTCTAACCCTAAATGTGCTCGTTTCTAACCCTAACCCTAAATCGTCAATCTCAACACTAACTGTAACCCTAAGTGCACTCGATTCTAACCCAAAAGGCAATCCCGACCCTAAGCCTAAGCCTGAACCTCAATTCTACGAAGAAAAACCCTTACCCTTATCCTAACCCTAGTCCTACCCCTACCCCTGAATGCCCTCTATCCCTAACCCTAACCTTGACGCTAAAAATGCTCTTGATTCGAACCCCTAACCCCTAACCCTAAGCCCCAACCCTAACCCTAAACCTAACCCTAACCCTAACCGTCGATTCTAAGAAAGCTAACCCTAACCTAACTCTAACCCTACCACTATCCTTAAATGCACTCCATTCTAACTCTCACCCCTGAACATAACCCTAACCCTAACCCCTAATCCTACCCCTAAATGCACTGGATTCTAGCCATAACTTTACCCTAATGAGCGCGATTCTAACCCTAATACTAAATCGTCAATCTCAACAGTAAATGTAACCCTAAATGCACTCGATTCTAACCCAAAAGGCAATCCAGACCCTAAGCCTAAGCCTGAACCTAAATTCTACCAAGAAAAACCCTAACCCTAATCCTAACCCTACTCCTACCCCCTACCCCTGAATGCCCTCTAACCCCTAACCCTAACCATAAAATTAACACTAAAAATGCCCTTGATTCTAACCCTAACCCTAACCCTAACACCTACCGTCGATTCTAAGAAAGCTAACCCTAACCTAACTCTAACCCCTAACACTATCCTTATATGCACTCGAATCTAACCCTCAACCTGAAACATAACCGTCATCCAAACCCTATCCCTAACCCTAAATGCACTGGATTCTAACCATAACTCCAAACCTAATGTGCTCGATTCTAATGCTAATACTAAATCGTCAATCTCAACACTAACTCTAACCCTAAATGCACTCGATTCTAACCCGAAAGGCAATCCTGACCCTAAGCCCTAACCTTAAACCTCGATTCTACCAACACAAACCTTAACCCTAATACTAACCCTACTCCTACCCCTACCCCTAAATGCACTCTAAGCCATACCCTAACCCTAACTATAACACTAAAATTGCGCCTGACTAACAGTAACCTTAACCCGAAGCCTAACCCTCGATTCTACGATAGCTAACCCTATACCTAACTCTAACCCTAACACTATCCTTAAAGGCACTCTATTCTAACCCTCACCCTAAACATAACCCTAACCCTAACCCCTAATACTAACCCAAAATGCACTGGATTCCAACCTTCACTCTAATCCTAATGTGCTTGATTCTAACATTAACTCTCAATCGTCAATCTCAACACTAACCCCTAACCCTAAATGCACTCCATTCTAACCCAAAAGGCAATCCTGACCCTAACGCTAACCCTAACCCTCAATTCTACGAAAGCTAACCCCTACACATAACTCTACCCATAACACTATCCTTAAATGCACTCTATTCTAACCCTCACCCTGAACATAACCCTAACCCTAACCCTAACACTTAACCCTAACCCTAAATGCACTGGATTCTAACCATAACTCTAACCCTAATGTGCTCAATTCTAACCCTAACATTAAATCGTCAATCTCAACACTAACTGTAACCCTAAATGCACTCGAATCTAACCCAAAAGGGCAATCCTGACCCTAAGCCTAAGCCTGAACCTCGATTCTACCAACACAAACCATAACCCCAATCCTAACCCTACTCCTGCCCATACCCCTCGATGCCCTCTAACCCTAACCCTAACTCTAACCTTAACACTAAAAATGCCCTTGATTGTAACCCTAACCCTAACCCTAACCCTAATCCTCAATTCTACTAAACCTAACCCTAAACCTGAACTCTGACGCTAACACTATCCTTAAATGCTCTCGATTCTAATCCTGACCCTAATAACCCTTACCCTAACCGTAAGCCTAAATGCAGTGCATTCTAACCATAACTCTAACCCTAATGTGCTTGATTCTAACACTAACTCTAAATCGTCAATCTCAACAGTAACCTTAAGCCTAAATGCACTCGTTTCTAACCCAAAAGGCAATCCTGACCCTAAGCCTTACCCTAAAGTTCGATTCTACCAACACAAACCCTAACCCTAACTCTAACCGCTAACCCTAAACGTCGATTCTAAGAAAGCTAACCCTAACTTAACTCTAACCGTACCACTATCCTTAAATGCACTCGATTCTAACTCTCACCCTGAACATAACCCTAACCCTAACCCTAATCCTAACCCTAAATGCACTGGATTCTAACCATAACTCTAACCCTAATGAGCGCGATTCTAACCCCTAATACTAAATCGTCAATCTCAACACTAAATGTAACCCTAAATGCACTCGATTCTAACCCCAAAAGGCAATCCTGACCCTAAGCCTAAGCCTGAACCTAAATTCTACCAAGAAAAACCCTAACCCTAATCCTAACCCTACTCCTACCCCTACCCCTGAATGCCCTCTAACCCTAACCCTAACCACAACCTTAACACTAAAAATGCCCTGGATTCTAACCCTAACCCTAACGACTTACCGTCGATTCTAAGAAAGCTAACCCTAACCTAACTCTAACCCCAACACTATCCTTAAATGCACTCGATTCTAACCCTCCCCTTAAACATAACCGTCATCCTAACCCTGTCCCTGACCCTAAATGCAATGAATTCCAATCATAACTCTATCCCTAAATGTGCTTGATTCTAAAGCTAATATTAAATCATCAATTTCAACACTAACACTAAGCCTAAATGCTCTGAATTATGACCCAAAATGCTCTCCTGACCCTAAGCCTAACCCAAAATATCGATTCTACCAACACAAACCCTAACCCTACTCCTAACCCAACTCCGCCCCCTACCCCTAAATGCACTCAAACCCTAACCCTAACCCCCAACCCCTAACACTAAAAATGCACTTGATTTTAACCCTAATCCTTGCCCTAACTCTAACCCTAACACTGACCCTCGATTCTATGAAAGCTAATCCTATACCTAACTCTAACCCCTAACACTATCCTTAAATGCACTCGACTCTAACCCTCACCCTAAACATAACCCCTAACCCTAACCCTCATTCAAACCCTAAATGCAAAGGATTCTCACCATAAATCTAACCCTAATGTGCTTGATTCTAACACTAACTCTAAATCGTCAATCCCAACACTAACCCTAACCCTAAATGCATTTGATTCTAACCCAAAAGGCAATCCTGACCATAACCCTAACCCTAACCCTAACCCTAGATTCTACGAAAGCTAACCTTATATACAACTCTACCCCCTAACACTATCCTTAAATGCCCTCGATTCTAACCGTCACCCTGAACATAACCCTAACCCTAACCCTAATCCTAACCCTAAATGCACTGGATTCTAACCATAACTCTAAGCCTAATTGTGCTCGATTATAACCCTAACACTAAATCGTCAATCTCAACACGAAGCCCTAACCCTAAATGCACTGGATTCTAACCCAAAAGGCATTCCTGACCCTAAGCCTAACCCCAAACCTCGATTCTACCAACACAAACCCTAACCCTAATCCTAACCATACTCCTAGCCCTACCTCTATATGCACTCTAACCCTAACCCTAACCCAACCTCTAACACTAAAAATGCGCTTGATTCTAACCCTAACCCTAACCCGAACCCGAACCTCAACGCTCATAACGCTCAATCACGAACCTAACCCTAAACCTTCAACCTCTACCCACCCGCTGCACTACGACACCTAACCCTACCTACTCTACTAAAACTATCCTTAAATGCCCTCGATTCTAATCCTGACCTTAATAACCCTAACCCCTAACCCTAAGCCTAAATGCAGTGGATTCTAACCATAACTCTAACCCTCATGTGCTTGATTCTAAGCCTAACACTAAATCGTCAATCTCAACACTAACCCTAACCCTAAATGCCCTCGATTCTAACACAAAAGGCAAACCTGACCCTAAGACTTACCCCTAAACCTGGATTCTGGGACTCAAACCTTAACCCTAATCCTAACTCTACTAATACCCCTACCCCCTTAATGCACTCTAAGCCATACCCTGACGAAAATCACAACACTAAAAATGCGCCTGATTCATACCCTAACCCTAACCCTAAGCCCTAACCTTAAGGCTAATCCTCGATTCTACGAAAGCGAACGCTAAACCTAACTCTAACTCTAGCACTATCCTTAGATGTTCTCGATTTTAACCCTGACCCTAAACCTAACCCTAACCCTAACCCTAACCCTAAATGCACTGAATTCTAACCATAACTTTAACCCTAAATGTGCTCAATTCAAAGCCCTAACACTAAATCGTCAATTTGAACACTAACCCAAAGCCTAAATACACTCGATTCTGATGCAAAATGCAATCCTGACCCTAAGCCTAAACCTAATCCTCGATTCTACCAACACAAACCTTAACCCTAATCCTAACCCTACCCCTACCACTAGCCCTAAAAGCAATTTAACCCTAACCCTCACCTTAACGCTAACACTAAAAACTGTGATTGATTCTAACCCTAACAATCACCCTAAGCCTAAACCTAAACCTCACCCTCGATTCTACGAAAGCTAGCCCTAAACCTAACTCTAACACTAGCACTATCCTTAAATGCTCTCAATTCGTAACCCTGACACTAAACCTAACCCTAACCCTAACCCTAACACTAAAAATGCGCTTGATTCCAACCCTAATCCTAACACTAACCATAACCCTAACACTAACGCTCGATTCTACGCAAGGTAACCCTAAACCTAACTCTAACCCTAACACTATCCTTAAATGCACTCGATTCTATCCCTCACCCTAAACATAACCCTAACACTAACCCTAATCCAAACCCTAAATACCCTGGATTCTAACCATAAATCTAACCCTAATGTGGTTGATTCTAACAATAACTCTAAATCGTCAATCCCAACACCAACCCTAACCCTAAATGCACTCGACTCTAACCCAAAACGCAATCCTGACCCTAAGCCTAACCATAAACCTCGATTCTACCAACATAAACCCGTAACCCTAATCCTAACTCTACTCCCTATCCCTACCCTCTATATGCACTCTAACCCTAACCCTAACCCCAATCCTTAACACTAAAAATGCGCTTGATTCTAACCCTAACCCTAACCCTAACCCTGACCCTCAATTCTATGAAACCTAAACCTAAACCTAACACTAACCCTAAAACTATCCTTAAATGCTCTCGATTCTAATCCTGACCCCTAATAACCCTAACCCTAACCCTAAGCCTAAATGCAGGGGATTCTAACCATTACTCTAACCCTCATGTGCTTGATTCTAAGCCCTAGCACTAAATCGTGAATCTCAACACTAACCCTAACCCTAAATGCACTCGATTCTAACACAAAAGGCAATCCTGACCTTAAGCCCCAACCCTAAACCTCGATTCTAACAACACAAACCTTAACTCTAATCCTAACCCTACTCCTACCCCCTACCCCTAAATGAACTCTAATCGTAAGCGTACCCCAACACTTATCCTAAAAATGCGCTTGATTCTAAACCGAACCGGAACCCCAACCCTAACCCTAACCCTCGATTGTATGAAAGCTAACCCTAAACCTAACTCTAACCGTAACACTATCCTTAAATGCACTCGATTCTAACCCTCACCCTAAACAGAACCGTAACCCTAAGCCTAAACCTAACCCTAAATGCACTGGATTCAAACCATAACTCTAACTGTAATGTTCTTGATTCTAACCCTAACACTAATTCGTCAATCTCAACAGTAAACTTAAGCCTAAATGCACTCGATTCTAACCCAAAAGGCAATCCTGACCCTGAGCCCTAACCATAAACCTCGATTCTACCCAACACTAACCCTAACCTTAATCCTGACCATGCCCCAACCCCTACCGCTAAATGCACTCTTACAATACCCCTAACGCTTACACTAACCGTAACCCTAAAGAATGCTAACCATAACTC